>NW_025368469.1:0-1047 GCF_016433145.1 Gracilinanus agilis | reverse complement strand
CTCATTTGAACCTTATGAATGTAAGGCATATAATATTATGATGTGCATTTTGCAAATGAGGAAAATTGGGATCCAGAGAGAGAATTCATTAAGTACCTCCCTGGGTTTACCCAGCTGGGAAGAATCTGAGGTAAGATTCAAACTCGTCCCCCAGACTGCAAATTCATGATTTTATTTCACTGTCCCATGCTAGACTCTGAGTTAGGAGACACACAATCTCCACACAAGAGGCAGCGCCCACTTCAGCACCCAGAGGCTGGCAGGCAGACCCTGAGCTACAAAGAAGAGGGGAATGGGCTGGCGAGGGAAGGGCATCCCCGCGTCTCCCAGCTGCGGTGAGGCTAACCAGTTGGCAGCTCCTTCTGTGCCTGGAGCCAGGAGCTGATCCAATGGCCCCCACTGGAGCAGCTGAGCCTCCCCACCCGTCACTGCACCAGGCTCCCTTGTTCTGTTCTTGCAGGGAAGCCTTGTTCAGAGAGGAGTGAGGGTGGGTGTGAGGCATCCTGAACAGATCTGCTCAGCTCAGGTTTGGGGCGCGGCTGGAGTCTCCCCTCTGACTTTCCCCAGGGGACAGAATTCTTGGATAAAAGCTCTTTGTATCCTCTTGCAGGCTGGCCAGAGGAGCCAGCCTCAGGGCTTCAATTGGAAGCTGGGGTCACCAAGGTTGGAAACTGGAGACACCAAAGATGGGACTGAGCCCAGGCTCGGTGGGAGCTTCTTGTTTGGAGAGGTGCTAGAATGGAGTAAGAAGAGGTCTGGTGTCAGAGCTGAGCTCCCAGGGCCAAGATTTGCTGGCTGTGGAAACCATCACCTGCAGTGGGAAGAGGGCTGGCTTGGTGGTCAAATAACAAGTTCAGGTCCTGGCTCTGCCTCTTCATCCTCAAGTGTCTTTGGGCCACTCATTTACCCCGACGTGGGCCTATAAAATTAGGGAGGGCTCTACCAGATGGCCTCTAATATCTAGTCCAGCCCCAAATCTGTGAGTCTACGAACTAGGCCATGATTCAGTTTCCTTTTCTGTAAAAATGAGGATAATCATACTTGTGC
>NW_025368468.1:0-2206 GCF_016433145.1 Gracilinanus agilis | reverse complement strand
ACACACACACACACACACACACACACACACACACACACACACACACATCTCCTGCAAGGTTTTGCCAGATGAATGAATGTAAGCTTCTTCAAGGCAGGAACTGGCCTTTCTTAAAACTCTTTCCCTAATACCTTGCATTGAGCCTGGTACTAACAGGCTCTTAATATCTGTTTGTTGAATTGAATTGCTGGAATCAAATCAAATCAACATAAAAGAAAGAAAAATACTGAGTATTTCATGTGTCTAATACTCTGCAAACATGTGACACGGACTAGAAGCTAAGGGCACAGTTAGTTTTTCCAGGAAGCTTATAGTCTTAGAGGAGACAAGTGTTATACACTTATAACAATAATCCTAGAGGACTTGGAGCTGGAAGGGGCCTAGAGATCATCTGGTCCATTCATTTTACAGAGGAATAGATGAAGGGTCCAGAGGGGCAGTGGCCAGGGTCAGAAAGTAGAGGAAACAGCAGGTCCAAACATCTCTATATCCTGAGAAACATATGATTATGCATAATAAAGAAGAGCCAAGTCAGGTGCTTTCAACCAGTACTGTTAGGAAGAGAAGGTGGCATTAATAGGAAAAAATAGGAAGAATCTTAGTGAGTTTCTATTAAGTGCTTTCTTACTCTGTACCAAGCATAGTGGTGGGGTTTACAAATAAAAAGAAACAACAACAAACGGCACCTGACCTCTCAGAGTTAATATTTAACAATGGTGGCAACAGGAATGTAAGAAACTGAGAAAGAATGGGAACTGGGTGATTCTAGACCCCTGACTTCCTGAGAAATTAAGAGATGAGGAACCAGTCAGGGTATTTGGATGGGGCAGGGCCAGAGGCAAGAACAAGAAAAAGGAATAAAAGAGAAAGGCAAGAAGAAAAAGAGGGCCAGACTTGAATCAGCAAAACCAGGTAAAGAGTTTGTGATCAGAAAGAAGAATCACCAACTTTGGCACCTTGTAGGGTAATGACAAGAGAAACAGATTTGATGTCAAAGGCCCAGGTTTATTCTAGCTCTTCTGCTTGTGTGAGTTGCTTTGGAAAAATCACTTCTTTTTCTGAGCCTCAGTTTTCTCCTCTATAAAAATTAATTCGATGGCCACTTTAGTCTTTACTTGAATTCTGTCACCTATTCAGTGTAATGAGCAACTAGTCGGTGGCCTTGGTTTATCATTAAAGCCTGGGATTCAGAGTTCTTGGAAATCCCTGTTGGCATGTTATCTGCTTTTATGTTCTCTGGAGCCTTTAGCATAGACCTTGTTTATGATCAACTCCAAGTAAGTTTCTGTTGATTGAGTGAATGTGGGTTGTGACCATGACAGGTAATGAAAATGGAGACCTCAGTTCATGGGCTTTCTCTCCAGAGCCAGGCTATGTGGGGTTGGAGCAAAGCTTGGGAAAACTGCTGGGGACTCAGAATCCCTTCCCCAACCCAGAATCAGGCTCAAAATCTGGACAGCTCTTAAGCCCTGGGGCAGTTACTCCCTCTGCAGTTGTGCTGGGCTCCCTAAGAGCTTCCCAGAAAGCCAATGTTCTAACTATTCACTCCTGAGAGAAACCTGAGACAGACAAGTCTGGGGAAACTGTTGTCAGTGGCAGCTACGGGAAAAGCCACCGAGGGAATCAAGAGTCTTGCTCCAGCCCTTCTGTTGCAATGAGATTGGCCGGAGGTAGCCCCTTCTGACTGCAGGGCAGCTTCTAGTTCAGTTCAGGCCTCAGAAGCTTGTTCACATAATGCCAGTTCACGAGGTCCTATACAATTCGCCCCCAAAAAAGCATTTTCCTCACAACCTCCCCCAAGAGTAGGTATACACAAAGGGTAATGATTCTCATTTTACAAAGGAAGGAGTTGCACCCCGGAGAGGCCCAGAGTTAGGTGTCAGCTTCTCTGTGTCCCAGGCCAGAGATACTTCCTCTGCAGCCTTTTAGATTTCTAGGCTGCCTCCTTCGTCTCTCTTCTTTGCTATTTCACGACTTTCTCCGTTTCCTCCTCCATCCCACTGCTCCAAATTCGATTACTTCCTCTTCAGACTCCTCCTCCTGGTCTTTAAGAAAGAGTCCTGGGTCTCCAGCTGCCTCCTGGAGCCTCTGAAAAGAGGAGCAAGATAGACTTGGGCTTGCTGGTTTGCTTCTTTCCCTCTCTCCCTGCCTCCCACCTACCAGACCTTCCCTGGCGCCCTACCCTGTCCTGCCCTGCCCTCCCTTT
>NW_025368467.1:0-5249 GCF_016433145.1 Gracilinanus agilis | reverse complement strand
CTTTCTTTCCTTCCTTCCTTCCTTCCTTCTTTTCTTTCCTCATAGATGCCACTTGATTAATGCTTGTTGAATTTAGCACAATCAAGGCTCAAACAAGTAGCCCACAATTACATATTTGATGTGGGTCATATCCCTGAATCAAAACTCAATTTTCATGCTTTGTTATCTATCTGTGTAGATGTACTCTGTATATTGTTATGTGATTCCCAATCTAAGGGATGATTAAAAAGTATAAGGGATCTGATCATGTCACAAATGGCAATGTGGTGTGTGTGATGGAAAGAACACAGCTTATAGTCAGATGACTCCAATTAAGCAATAAGTCAATAAGCACTTACTGTCTATGAAGTGCCAGGCACTGAGCTAAGCATTGGAGATACAAAAAGAGGCAAAAGGCAATTCTTTTCCACAAGGAGCTTACAGTCTAATGGGGGAGACAACACATATGAAATATATATAAAACGACCTATGTATAGGATAAATAGGAGATAATTAACAGAGCAAAGGCACTAGAATTAAGAAGGGTCGAGAAAGGTTTCCTGTAAGTGATGGCTTAGAATACCATGGATGACCTTGACTTCTTCAATGTTTAACCAAGCTCTAAGTTCTCCACAGTGCCTATTTCCATAGGCTTCATGGAAGTTGGAACAAATTGTTCTCACACTTCTCTTCCACCAGGAAAAGACTTTTCATGCTTCAGGTAGACACCTCCTGCTCCCAACTCACCAAAAGGTTTGAAGTATGTTGGGTTTTCTCGACCCTTAAATTTGCACAGAAAGTATCAGAATGGGATTTGAAGACAGCCTGATTCTGACTACAGTCAATGCTTTGGGTTAGAAAATAAAATGTTAGAGATGTATATGTGTGAGGAATATAGAGGACAACACACAAAGGGGACTTCATTTATAGGGCAAATGGAAAAGACAGATTGATTCTTAAAGTTTGATGTCAGGGCAGATACAAGACTTGTCTGGCATTCCTCCATATCACCAAACATCTCATATAGTTGTTAATTCCTTTCTGATCAAAGGAATAAGACCAGCTATATCTATAAGGGAACCAGAGGGCTCATTAGCCTAGGTCAGTATTGGTGAAGGTTTTCAAGTTTATAAGCTCAAACTGCAACTTTAAACTGCCTATGAGCCCCACACATTACCCCAGAGGACAGAGGGAGGAAGTGTTCCCTTTGGGTGGCTGGACAGAGGGACAAGGTATGCAAAAAATGTTCTTGGATGCTGGGAAGAGGAGAAACAGAGCAGCTCCCCCTGTGGCAGCTGGACACATGTGCTAATACTTCACCAATGCTGGCCTAAACCCTTGACCAGGGGGATTTGAATGGATAAGAGCTGGTCTGGGGGAAATTGGAAAAAGACTTTTTAAAGACAACTATGTCATGTTTGTCCTATATGAATATCAGTTATGTGCATCAGTTAACAACCATACCAACTACCCCTAGATTACTTGTGGCTCATTTTCCTTATTCATTATCATTCTGGGTTTTCAGGCAATCAAGGGATATGTTCTGATATTTCCTCATAAATTATTAAAATTGTAATATCTCTTATTAATTAATCAACTAACTCTTAAATGTACACCAATTTATTAAATCACTCAAATAAAACTTCTTTTCCCTCAGGCTTTGGCTCACCTCCCTCTCCTTATATTTATAAACTTACCTTTTTCTATGTATATATCATTAGTCATTCAGTTAGTCAATAATAATTTATCAAGCACCTATTATGGGCCAGACACTGTGCTAGGTGCTGGAGATAGGTATACAAGAGACAAAAATTAATAATAAAAATCAAAATTTCTGTAACATTTTGTTAACAGGGTAACAAATGGCAAGAGACATATGGTAGATCAACTGTGAGAAAGATCATAGTCAGCCTTTGCTACTGATGTTTACTTCTCACTTCTGGAAACAGAGTCTTGCCATTCATTTCTCTTGAAGTAATAATTAAAGTATTTTCTCAAGAATTCTTCTTATAATGTTTCTTACCAATATATAAATTAAGATCATTCTCTCAAGAAAGTTCTTTTAATCATAGAATTGAAATCATTGCTTACGAGAACAAGAGTGACAGTAAAACCATCCCTAAAGGTAGTTGGGTTGGAATGGAAGAGTAAGTTACGGAGTTCAAATGTCTGGAAGGCTAGGTAGTATAAGAGATTTGAAGGAGTATCAATATGTATGTCGAAGTCTCCAAATATGAGGGCAGGTGTAATGACAGAGAGAAAGAGCAGGAGTTCTAGAGACAAGAAATTTAGAGTCTCTAGGATAGGAGAACCACCATGAGGTGTAACTAGAGTGCTGGACCTGAGTTCTGGCATTTACTTGTTGTATGTCCCTAAACAAGTCATTTAACCTGCATCTGTTTTAATTTCCTCATTTGTAAAATGTGCATAATAATAGCATTTACTTCCCAGGGATATTTTAAGGAACAAATGAGATAATATTTGTAAAGTGCTTCTAGTTATTATTATTGTTATTTTTATTATCATATGCATTGGGTGATCAATTTGTAAACATCAAAGGAGGAGAAGTTGCTAAGTAATGTCAAGATTGTCTCAAGAGAGACAATCTGGAAATGTCAAGGGGGGAGTATATAAATGTAAATACCTTTTCCCTGAAAAGTGTATCTTATTTGCTTGAATAGATATTATAGCCTCATAATTAGCCTCCCTCCTTCCCCTTGATTTATCTTCCATGTAGCTGTGGAAATCATTTTTCTAAGGAATAGACTTGATTGTACCACTTCCCTGCTCAAAAAATCTTCAGTGTCTAATCTTCAGTGTCTGGGAAAAAATGCCAACTCTTCAATAGGAATTTAAGGCTTCTCAGATTCTGGTTTCCACCTGCCTTTCCAAATTTATTGCACAGTATTTCCCTTCATGCCCTGTTGCTTCCAGCCAAACAAGCCTATTAGCTGTTCCATGTATTCTGTTCATCATCTCTTGCCTTGATGCTCTGGAAAAGCCTTTCTCCATTCCTACAGTGTAATTCTTTCACATTTCCATTTGTTAGATGACTTGTCTTTATTTTTATTTTTGGCATTACAAACTTTTAAATTGCAATGTCAGCTCTATTGACACCTACAAGTTTTCAAGTATATGAAGAAGAGTGTCTTAGGAGAAAATTGCAAAAAAAGGACCCCAAGGAGGAGTGTAAAAGATTGCCCAGGTGCTCTGAAAACATTCCTCTTTACTGATTGTAAAATTCAAAACAGAAGATATGTGTATAGCAGTGATTACTCTGCCAAAACCCTGTTATGTTTATTTTGACTTTGCCACTCTCTCCACTGAATCATCCCGCTTCCTTTCCTGACCCATTCTCAACTTCTTTTCTCTATTTTTAACACAGACTTGGCAGCGATTGTTGTGTTTAATTACAAAATTGTATTCTTTGTGCATATCATTCTATTGTTCTGTGCATACTTTGCTCTGCTAGACTCCATTGAAGTCCTATCGATCTGGGAATTTTTATTTTTCACTTTTTGTTCCGTAATATTCCATTCTACACCATAATTTGTTTAATCATTTCCTCCATAATTGTACACATTTATTTCTAGGTTTTTTTTTTTTTGGTGTAGTGCTATTAGGACTGATAACGTTTCCTACACATCTTAGCTCCATCATTGCCTCCTTTCTGAAGTCTTCTCTGATAACTTAAGTTGTTGGTTGTCTTTTTTTTGAGTAGCACATTTTATTAGGGTGTGCACCTAGGAAATTAAAATCAAAAAAGAATTTTCCTTAAGTACAGATCTAATCATGTACTCCCTTACTCACTTAACTCCAGGGGCTTCCTAATGCCTGCAGAATAAAGAAATAACTTCTCAATTTAGCTTTCAAAGCCTTACACAGCCTAGCCCAAGCCTTTATTGGACATTTGTGTGATTCAGCTAAACTCATCTTACTCTGTTTCTCACACATGACACTCCATCTCCCATCTCTGCCTCTTCCCACTTGTGTGGAATACTCTCTTTCCTCACCTTTATCTCACAATCCCTTTTTTCTTTAACACAGAAAAATTAAACTAAAAAAATTAAATTTATAAGCTAAATCAACAAATTTTATTAAAATTAACAATCAACAAGTGTTTGTTAAATAAGTTCTTACTATGTACCAGTCACTGTGCTAAGTGCTAGCAAAACAAAAATGCATAGTTTCTGAGCTCACATTGTAATGGGAGATACAATATGAAAATAGACATGTACATAGAGTGTAAATAGAAAGCAATCGGAAAGGTAAGAAGAGACTGGAAAATGGCTGGAAAAGACTTCTGTCTGAAGATGATGTTTGAGCTACGTCTTAAAGTAAGCCAGAGAAACTGAGAGGTGGAGGTGAGGAGGTAGAAAATTGCAAGCATGGGGTAGAGCCAATGGAAATACAAAGAAATAGGACATGGCATCATTTGTGAGGAAAAGCAAACAGGACTGTATAGCTGGATCAGAGAAGCTAGGGAAGGGAGTAAAGTTTGAGGAGAACAGAACAGTGGGAAGAGGCCAAATTTGGAAGGCCTTTAAATACCAAATGGAGGATATCATATTGATCAAAGAGATCATAGTCGCTGGAATTTATTAAGTAGGGGAGGGGAGGTTCCATGGCCAGATCCACACTTTAGGAAGATGATTTTGGCAGCTGAATGGAGCATGGTTCCTACTGGGAGGAGACAAAACAGAGAGACCAACCCGAAAACTATTGCAATAGTTTAGACCAGAGGTAATAAGAACCTATACAAGAATGGTGACTGTGTGAATGGTGAGCAGAGTTTGCATAGGAGAGATTTTGGGAAGGAAGAAACAATAAAATGAAATAACAGATTGGATATGCGAGATGAGTGCAAGAGAGGAGTCAAAGTTGTGAGCCTGAATGAATACAGTAAAGCTGTGCCCTCGACAGTAATGGAAAGTTGGGAAGAGCCAGTTGAATTTAGGGTAAGGTAGATTCTATTTCAGACCTGTTGAGTATGGCATGATTACTTTCTGTGCCAAGCCTTTCTTGATTTCCTCCTCCAAGTGTAAGTGCCTTCCCTTCCAAATTACCTTTCATTTAACCATTTATATTTATTAGTATTTATACCAACATGCACAATCCATCCATAGATTTTATATACATATAGATAGATATAGTCTCTCTTCTTTCTCTCCCCCTTTTCTCTCTCTCTCTTTCTTCCCCTTCTCTCTCCTCTCTCTCTTTTCCCCTTCTCTCTCTCTTCCCCTTCTCTTTCTCCCCCTTCTCTCTCTCCC
>NW_025368466.1:0-10691 GCF_016433145.1 Gracilinanus agilis | reverse complement strand
TGTGCAGCTGAAAAGAAGGTGTATTCCTTTTTGTCCCTATTTATTTTTCTCCACATATCAATTAAATCTAATTTTTCTAGGACTTCATTCACCTCTCTTACCTCTTTCTCATTTATTTTTTGGTTTGATTTATCTAGATCTGAAAGAGGAATATTTAGATCTCCCACTATTATGGTTTTACTATCTATTTCCTTCTTGAGCTCTGCCAGTTTCTCCTTTATGAATCTGGATGCTGTACCACTTGGTGCATACATATTGAGCAGTGTTATTTCCTTATTGTTTATACTGCCTTTAATCAGGATGTAATGACCTTCCCTGTCTTTTTTAATCATATCTATTTTTACTTTGGCTTTGTCAGAAATCATAATTGCCACTCCTGCCTTCTTCTTCTCATTTGAAGCCCAAAGGACTTTGCTCTAGCCCTTTACCTTAAACTTGTGTATGTCCACCTGCCTCATATGTGTTTCTTGTAGACAACATATGGTAGGCTTTTGGTTTCTACTCCACTCTGCTATTTGCTTCCATTTTATGGGCGAGTTCATCCCATTCCCATTCAGAGTTATAATTATCAATTGTGCATTAGCTGACATTTTTGTATCCTCCCCTAGTCCTACCCCTTCTTCCTACACTAATTCCTTTTAAACCAGTGGTTTGCTTTAAGCTGGTATCCCTTATCCCCTCCCTTGATTAACTTCCCTTTCTACCCCTTCCCTTATTATTCCCTTCTTTTTATTTTTAAAGGCCTAATGAATTCCCTCCCCCTTCTTCTCCCCTCCCTTTTTTGACCTCCCCACTCCCCTGCTCACTTCTGACTTTCTCAGTAGGGTTAGATAGAGTTTTATATCCCAATGGATATAGCTACTTTTCCCTCTCAGGGTTAATTCCATTTAGGGTAAGGTTTAAATATTACCTCTTAATGCTCTTCCTCTCCTTCTTATAATAGTATTCATCACCTCCCCTTCTCATGCCCTCTTTGCGTGTAATAGAATATCCTATTTTTCTTATTCATTCAAGTTTCTCTTGGTGTCCTCTACTATTCATCCCCCTCTTTCCAGCCTCCCATATTATCTTAGATCATTTAATACTCCAACCTTTCCCTATGAATAATTCTTCTAATTATTATAATAGTGAATACTATAATAGTTATTAGAGTTCACTACAGAGAATTAAACATAACATTTCTCCACATATGAATACAAATAATTAGATCTTATTTAAGCCCTTAAAGAAGTGATTTTAAAAAAGAAGTTTTCTTTCTTTCCCCTCTGTTTCTTATTTATCTTTTCATGTTTCTCTTGATTTTTGTGGTTGGATATCAAACTTTCCATTTAGTCCTGGTCTTTTCTGTGCAAATACTTGGAAATCTTCTATCTTGTTGAATGCCCAAACTTTCCCCTGGAAGTATATAGTCAGTTTTGATGGGGGTAGGTGATCCTTCGTTATAGTCCCAGTTCTCTTGCTTTTCTGAATATCATATTCCAAGCCTTGCAGACTTTTAGTGTGGAGGCTGCCAGATCCTGTGTGATCTGATTGGTGCTCCTTGATATCTGAATTGTCTCTTTCTGTCTTCTTGTAAAATTTTTTTGTTTTACTTGGAAGCTCTTGAATTTGGCTATTATATTCCTGGGGGTTGTCTTTTCAGGGTCTAGTGTAGAGGGTGATCTATGGATCCTTTCAATGTCTATGTTGCCCTCTTGTTGTAGAACTTCAGGGCAGTTTTGCTGATTAATTTCTTTTAGTATGGAGTCCAAATTTCTATTAATTTCTGGTTTTTCAGGAAGACCAATGATTCTCAAATTGTCTCTTCTAGACCTGTTTTCTTGATCTGTCAATTTCTCATTGAGATATTTCATTTTTCCTTCTATTTCATCAGTCTTTTGACTTTGCTTTATTTGTTCTTGCTGTCTTGAGAGATCATTAGCTTCTAATTTCTCAATTCTAGCCTTTAGAGACTGGTTTTCCTTTTTTCAATCTGGTTATTTCTGGTTTTAGATTTGCTTATCAGTTCATTTGATTTCTGAGCCTCACTTTTGAATTACAAAATTCTGCCTTTTAAACTGTTATTTTCTTGCCAGATCTCTTCCATCTTTCTCATCATCTCAGATTTGAACCCTTCAAGATCTTGTGACCAGTTTTCACTTTTTTGGGAAGGTTTGGATCTGATTATTTTTTTGTTCTCCTCTGCTATTTGCTCTATTGTCTGGATTTTCTCCGTGTAAAAGTTGTTGAATGTTAAATATTTCTTCTTGTTGATCTTTCTCTTTTGGGGTTCTTGTCTCTGGCTTGCCATTGTTAGCCCTGTGCCCTCTCAGGTTTATCCTCACATCAAGCTCTGCACTCTTTAGGCTCCTGAGGTCTCAGATTTAGTTGTTCTCAGGGTCAAACCTCCTGGTGATCCCCTTGCTTGTTCCTCTGCCCAAAGCTCCTTTAACAGTCTCAGGGAGCTGCTTCCACAGTCATGCACCCCTCTGCGCTGGGTCCCCACCCGAGGTCCTCACCTGTGCTCAAGGTCTTTGTTCAAAGTCTGCACGCTCTTTAGCCTCTTGGGGTCTTAAGTCTTGCTACTCTCTGGAGCAGGCTCTGGTGTTTCCAGGTGGCTGTCAAGGACTTAATGAATGCCCCAAAATTGCTGTAACTCTTTTCCACTGGCTTTAGCACTGTAGATGGTGTGTGTGTGGGGGGTGGGGATTGTTTAGCTCACATTTTAGTGAGAGATGTTTTACCCCCTTATAGAATGGAAATGCCCCGATTCCACATACCTTC
The DNA here is from genome assembly GCF_016433145.1 of Gracilinanus agilis. Classification (NCBI taxonomy): domain Eukaryota; kingdom Metazoa; phylum Chordata; class Mammalia; order Didelphimorphia; family Didelphidae; genus Gracilinanus; species Gracilinanus agilis. Next base: position 7,928 of record NW_025368466.1, on the reverse strand, counting down.
AATGCTGCGCTCTGTTGTGGGTTACCTTCATTCGTATGTATTTGTTTTTATGTCCTCTTGAGGAGTCCTATATGCGTGGTTTAGGACAGGTTAAGCAAGCTGCTTCTACTCTGCTGCCATTTTAACCTAGAACTTCTGAGGGACTTGTGAGAAAAAATGCTATACATATTCAGAGGAAGAACTGTGGGAGTAGAAACACAGAAGAAAAACAACTGCTTGATCACATGGTTTGATGGGGATATGATTGAGGATGTAGACCAGTGGTTCCCAAACTTTTTTGATCTACCGCCCCCTTTCCAGAAAAAATATTACTTAGCCCTCTGGAAATTAATTTTTTTTTATTTGAATAGCAATTAATAGGAAAGATAAATGCACCTGTGGCTATCATTGCCCCCACCCACCCCGGATTGCTGCAGCACCCTGGGAGAGAGGTGAGAAGAGGATAGGCAAAGAACATAATTCATGTAACCATGGAAAAATCTTCTAAATACATTAATTAATTAAAAGAACTCATTAAAAAACAGCAGTGAAAAACAACAACAACAAAAAGATCACTGCAGATGGCTACTACAGCCATGAAATTAAAAGACTTTTATTCCTTGGAGGAAAAGCTATGGCAAATCTAGATAGCATACTGAGAAGCAGAAGCAAAGATCTGATGAAGGTCTGAATAGTCAAAATATTGGTTATTCCAGGAGCATTGTATGGAGAGTTGGATTACAAGGAAAGCTGAGTGCAACAGAATCAACACTTTCTAATTGTGATTCTGGAGAAAATTTTTGAGAATCCCTTGGACAGTAAGATCAAATCAGTCAGTACTTACAGAAATTAACTCAAGACTATTCGCTGAAAGGTCAAATCTGTAAGTTGAAACTTAAATACTTTGACCACATAATGAGAAGACAGGACTCACTGGAATAGACACTGATTTTGGAAAGACTGAAAGCAAAAGGAGTTGGCAGCATACGTGATGGTGTCATGGAAGCAACAAGCATGAGTTTGGGTAGACTTTAGGAGAGAGTAGATGAAAAAAAGGCCTTATGTGCCTGTCCATGAAGAGTGAGACACAACCTAACAATTAAACAGCAAAAAGAATTTACTATTACGACAACAGAATCACAGAATTGGAGTTGAGAGAAACTTGAGAGATCTAGTCTAATTTCTTTAAGTCAACAAACATTTATTAGGCATCTTCTATTAGGTTCTAGGTTCTTTGTTAACTGTTGAGGATACAAAGAAAAGCCAAAACCAGTCCTTTCCTCTCAAGAAACTTCAGTCCAATAGAGAAGAGAATATGTAAACAATTACGTGCAAACAAGTTATATAATAAACTAAAAATAATTTCATAGGAAAGGCACTAATATCAAGAAAAACCAGGAAAGGCTTCTTGCAAAAGATTAGATAAACTGTAACTATGATCCCAAGGAAGCTAAGAGGCAGATGAGTTCTGAGAGCATTCTAGACATGGGAGATAGCTAGGGTGAAAGTCAGGGAAGGAAAGGAATATTATTCCCCAATTGATAAATGGGCAAGGGTCATGAATAGGTAATTTTCATATAAAGAAATCAAAACTATCAATAAGCACATGAGAAAGTATTCTAAATCTCTAATAATTAGAGAAATGCAAATCAAAACAACTCTGAGGTATCACCTCACACCTAGCAGATTGGCTAAAATGAAAGAAGGGGAGAGTAATGAATGCTGGAGGGGACGTGGCAAAATTGGGACATTGATGCATTGCTGGTGGAGTTGTGAATTGATCCAACCATTCTGGATGGCAATTTGGAACTATGCCCAAAGAGCGCTAAAAGACTGCCTTCCCTTTGATCCAGCCATACCACTGCTGGGTTTATACCCCAAAGAGATCATAAGGAAAAAGACATGTACAAAATATTTATAGTTACACTCTTTGTAGTGGCAAAAAACTGAAAAACGAGGGTATGCCCTTCAATTGGGGAATGGCTAAACAAATTATGATATCTGCTGGTGATGGAATACTATTGTGCTCAAAGGAATAATGAACTGGAGGAATTCCATGTGAACTAGATTTACCTCCAGGAATTGATGCAGAGTGAAAGGAGCAGAACAGGAGAACATTGCACTCTATGGTAAAATTGAATGTAATGGACTCCTGTACTAGCAGCAATGCAATGATCCGAGACAATTCTGAGGGACCTAGGAAAAAGAATGCTATCCACTTTCAGAGGAAAAACTATGGCAGTAGAAACATAGAAGAAAAACAATTGCTTGAACACATGGCTTGTTGCAGATATGATTTGGGATGTAGACTTTAAACAACTACCCCAGTGCAACTATCAACAATATGGAAATAAGTCTTAATTGATGACACATGTAAAAACCAATGGAAATGTGCATCAGCTACAGGGGTTGGGGGTGAGGTGGAGGTAAGAGTAAGAACATGAATCATGTAACCTTGGGAAAATCTTCTAAAAATAAAAATTAAAAAAAAGGAGTATTAGAAACATTAAGAAGACAAGTGTCACTGAATTACAGAGTACATGGAGAGGAGTAATATATAAAAAAAACTTGGAAAGGTAGATAGGGAACCTCTGAGCTCAAAAAGGAAAATAATGGCCTTTAAAAGACAAAAGATTTTTATATTTGATTATGAATGGAAGAGGGAGCTATTGAGTCAATTGATCCAGGGAAGGGGTGACATTGTTAGTTAAACCTTTGAGAAAGATCATTTTGACAACTGAGTGGTGATAGCTGACATGGACAGGAGTGTGGGAGATACTTGAGACAGGAAGACCAACTATAAGGCTAATGCAATAGTCTGTATGAGAGTCTGAGCCATCATGTCAAAGGAGAAAAAGAGCATTACAGCATCATTTGCCTGTAATACAAAAAGTGTTACAAAGATAAAAAGGACAAGATTTGCAACAGGTTATATACTGGGAATGAAAATAAAGAGTTGAGCATGACAACAAGGTGCCCTCAACAATAATAAGGAAGTTAGAAAAGGAAAGGGTTTGAAGAGAAAGATAATGAATTCAACTTTGGTTATGTAGAGTATAAGATACACATGAGGAGTTACTGAGGTTCCAGGTTAAGTCGGCGGCAGAGTAAAAAGCGACTGCTTGACTTCTCCTAACCCACGCATATAGGACTCCTCAAGAAGACATAAAAACAAATCCAGAGGAAAGAAGGGACCCCACAACAGGGCGCAGCACCGGAGTTATGTGGAAACGGGGCATTTCCATGCTATAAAGGGGTGAAATAGCTCCCATGAAAACACGAGTGGAGCAATCCCCTCCCTCCACCCCACACCACCTACAAAGCCAAAGCCAGCTCATGGGAGTCGGAGCAGGTTTGGGGCACCCATTGGGTCATTGGCGGCTCACCAGGGCTTGTTCCTGGGAGCAGCAAGACTTGGGACCCCCTGGGAGGCTGAGGAACTTGCGGACTCTGAGCGCAGACCCTAAGCCCAGACCCTGAGCCCAGACGCAGGCGAAGGGGCTGACACAGGCGCAGGCTGAGGCACGGATTAAAGCGTGGACTGGGGTTCGGAGGAAGGGGCTGATTCTGAGTGCAGGAGCGGACCTTGAATAGGGACCCAGTGCAGAGAGGTGCTTGACAGTGGAAGCAGCTCCCTGAGATTGTTAAAGGAGCTTCAGGCAGAAGAACGAGCAAGGAGACCACCAGGAGGCTTGTCCCAGAATAACTAGACCTGAGATCTCAGGAATCTCTAAAGAGCCGCAGACAGATCCTGGGCGCGAGCATAAAGCTGAGAGGGCACTCAGCTTACAATGGCAAGCCATAATCATCAGGAAAACCAGAGGAGAAAGATGAAGAAGAAAAAACCTTTAACACTTGACAACTTTTACACAGAAAAAATCCAGACAACAGAGGAAACAGTAGAGGAGAACAAAAAATCCAAACCTTCTCAAAACAATGAAAATGGGTCCCAAGGTCTTGAAGAGTTCAGATCTGAGATCATGGGAAAGATGGAAGAGATCTGGCAAGAAAATAACAGTTTGAAAGGCAGAATTTCACAATTGGAAAGTGAGGCAAGTAAATCAAAGACCAGAAATGACCAGATCGAAAAGGAAAACCAAAAGATTGTAGCCGAAAACCAGTCTCTAAAGGCTAGAATTTGGCAATTAGAAAAAGATGCCCCCAAATCAAAAGAGTTAATAAGCAAATTGGAGACCAAAATCAAACAGCTAGAAAACAGGTCAGACCAAACTGAAAAGGAAAATCAAAAGCTTATAGCAGAAAACCAGTCTCTAAAGACAAGAATTGGGCAAGTAGAAGCCAATGATCTATTGAGGCAGCAAGAACAAATAAAACAAAGTCAAAAGACAGATAAAATAGAAGGAAAATGAAATATCTCAATGAGAAACTGATAGATCAAGAAAACTGGTCTAGAAGAGACAATCTGAAAATCATTGGTCTTACTGAAAAACCAGAAATTAATAGAAATTTGGACTCCATACTAAAAGAAATTAATCAGCAAAACTGCCCTGAAGTTCTACAACAAGAGGGCAACATAGACATTGAAAGGATCCACAGATCACCCTCTACACTAGACCCTGAAAAGACAACCCCCAGGAATATAATAGCCAAATTCAAGAGCTTCCTACTAAAAGAACAAATTTTACAAGAAGACAGAAAGAGACAATTCAGATATCAAGGAGCACCAATCAGTATCACACAGGATCTGGCAGCCTCCACACTAAAAGACCGCAAGGCTTGGAATATGATATTCAGAAAGGCAAGAGAACTGGGTTTAAAACCAAGGATCACGTACCCATCAAAACTGACTATATTCTTCCAGGGGAAAGTTTGGGCATTCAACAAGATAGAAAATTTCCAAGCATTTGCACAGAAAAGACCAGGACTAAATGGAAAATTTGATATCCAACCACAAAAATCAAGAGAAACATGAAAAGGTAAATAAGAAACAGAAGGGAAAGTAAGAAAACTCATATTTTTTAAATTTCCCTCTTTAAGGGTTTCAATAAGATCTAATTATTGGTACTCCTATGTGGGGAAACCTTATGTATAATTCTCTGTAGTGAACTCTGTTCACCATTATAGCATTCACTATTATAATAATTAGAAGAATTATTCATAGGGAGAGGTGGGAATACTAAATGGTCTAAGATAATATGGGTGGGAAGGAAAAAGGGGGATGAATAGTAGAGGACACCAAGAGAATCTTGAAGGAATAAGAAAAATAGGATATTCTATTACACACAGAGGGGGCATGGGAAGGAGAAGGGATGAATACTATTATAAGAAGGAGAGGAAGAGAGCATTAAGAGGTAATATTTACACCTTACTCTCAGAGTAATTAACCTTGAGGGGGAAAAGTTAGCTATATCCATTGGGATATATAACTCTATCTAGGGGGCAGCTGGGTAGCTCAGTGGAGTGAGAGTCAGGCCTAGAGACAGGAGGTCCTAGGTTCAAACCCGGCCTCAGCCACTTCCCAGGTGTGTGACCCTGGGCAAGTCACTTGACCACCATTGCCCACCCTTACCACTCTTCCACCTATGAGACAATACACCGAAGTTAAGGGTCTTAAAAAAAGACTCTATCTAACCCTACTGAGAAAGTCAGAAGGAATAAACCAAGGGGAGCAGGGGCGTGGGGAGATCAAAAAAGGGAGGGGAGAGGGAGGAGGTTCTGGGTTAAGATGGCAGCAGAGTAAGAAGCAGCTCTTAACCTCTCCTGACCGAAACACACAAAACTCCTCAAGGGGACATAAAAACAAGTCCAGACGAACGGAGGAACCCCACAACAGGGCACAGCGTGGGAGGTACGTGGAATTGAGACATTTCCAGGCTATAAAGGGCTCTCACTAAATCACGGGCTGAGCAACCACCCCACCCCCACCCCCTCCACACACAAAATCTATAGTTCTGAAGCCAGCTAAAAAGAAATAGAGCAAGTTTGGGGCACCCATCGAGTCATTGGCAGCTCTGGGGCCTGTTCCTGAGAGCAGCAAGATCTAGGACCCCAATAAGCCAAAGAACGCAAGCTAAATCTGAGCGCGGGAGCAGAGAGTGGACGCTGGGCGCAGAGCACACAGGCACGGGCGGAGGTGTGGGTGGAGGCAGACACAGCCAGGAACTAAAGCTCTGAAAATCTGAGTGGGGAACCAGTGCAGACGGGTATACAACTGTGGAAGCAGCGCCCTGAGACTTGTTAAGGAACCTCCTGCAGAGGATCAAGCAAGGGGGTCCACCAAGGGGCTTGACCTTGGAAAAAAACCAGAACTCAGACCTCAGGAGCCAATAGACCGTGGACAGACACTGAGCGCGAGGATAAACCTGAGAAGCTGCTGGGCTAGTGATGGCTACCCAGCCTCAGGAAACTCAGAAGAGAAAGAATAACAACAAGAAAAAGAAGCCTTTAACACTCGACAACTTTTACACAGAGAAAATCCAGACAACCGAGCAAACAGAGGAGGAGAACAAACAAGCATCCGGACCCTCCTCAAATAAGGAAAACTCCTCACAAGCTATGGAAGAGTTCAAAACTGAGATTTTGAGGAAAATGGAAGAGATCTGGCAAGAAAATAACTGTTTAAAAAGTAAAATCTTGCAATTGAACACCAGAAATGACCAGATTGAAAAGGAATACCAGAAGATTATGGCCGAAAACCAGAAGATTATGGCCGAAAACGGAAAGATTATAGCCGAAAATCAATCCCTAAAGGCTAGAATCGAGCAATTGGAAGGTAATGATCTCTCAAGACAACAAGAACAAATAAAACAAAGTCAAAAGACAGAAAAAATAGAAGGAAACATGAAATATCTCAATGAGAGAGTGACAGACCAAGAAAACCGGTCTAGAAGAGACAATTTGAGAATAATTGATCTTCCAGAAAAACCAGAAATTAATAGAAACCTGGACTCCGTACTAAAAGAAATTATTCAGCAAAATTGCCCTGAAGTCCTACAATAAGAGGGCAATATAGACATCGAAAGGATTCATAGAACACCCACTACATTCGACCCAGAGAAGAAATCGGTTAGAAATATTATTGCCAAATTCAAAAGCTTTCAAGCAAAAGAAAAAATCTTACAAGAAGCCAGAAAGAGACAATTCAAATATCAAGGAGCACCAATCAGGATCACACAGGATCTGGCAGCCTCCACGCTAAAAGACCGTAAGTCTTGGAATACGATATTCAGAAAGGCAAGAGAGCATGGCCTGCAACTACGGATCAACTACCCATCAAAATTGACTATATATTTCCAGGGGAAAGTATGGGCATTCAACAAAATTGAAGAATTCCAGGTATTTGCACAGAAAAGACCAGGGCTAAATGGAAAGTTTGACATCGAACCACAAAAATCGAGAGAAACCTGAAAAGGTAAATAAGATACAGAGGGAAAAGAAAGAAAACTTATAATTTTTAAATTTGCCTTTTTAAGGGCCTCAGTGAGATCTAATTATCTGTATTCCTATGTAGATAAATGTTATGTATAATTCTCTGTAGTGAACTCTATTCACTATTATAATATTCACTATTATAGTAATCAGAAGAATAATTCACAGGGTGAGGGTGGAACACTAAATTATCTAAGATGGCGTGGGGGATGGGAAAGAGGGGATAAATAGCAGGGAACACCAAGAGAAACTTGAGTGAATAAGAAAATAGAATATTCTATTACACACAAAGAGGGCATGGGAGGGAGAGGGGACAAATACTATTATAAGAAGGAGAGGAAGAGAGCATTAAGAGGTAATAATCAAACCTTACTCTTAGTGTAATCAACCCGGAGAGGGAAGAGTAGCTTTATTATCCATTGGGATAAAAAACTGTATCTAACCCTTCTGAGAAAGTCAGAAGGGATAAACCAAGGGGAGCAGGGGAGTGGGAAGGTCAAAAAAGGGAGGGGAGAGGGGGGAGGGAATTCATAAGGCCTTTAAAAACAAAAAGAGGGGGA
>NW_025368465.1:0-1645 GCF_016433145.1 Gracilinanus agilis | reverse complement strand
AAATTTCTCTTTTTATTTCTAAGCTAAGTTTTGGAGTCTTGCATTCTTACAAAGAGTACCTGTCCTGAACCTGGGGTTCACCTCAAGTTCCCCCACAACACTATCAAGGCAATTTAGTTATTACTTGTCCTTGTTTTCAAAGAGGACCATTGATATCACAGGGTGATGTATTTTTTTAAATTTAAAATGTCCATTCAAACACTTTCTTTTTTAAATCAATTACATGTAATAACACATTTTCACATAAGTTTTCCAAAGTTATACGATCCTAGTTGTCTCCCTTCTTCCTTTCCCTACTCCCTCCCAGAGCTGGCAAGCAATTTGATCCAGGTTATACATGTATTATCATGTAAAACATATTCCCATATTGTTCATTTTTGTAAGTGAATAATCATATGAAACTAAAAACCCAAAATATAAATCCAAATAAACAAGTGAAAAGTCATAAGTTTTCATCTGCATTCTGACTCTAGAAGATCTTTCTCTGGGTGGATAGCATTATTTGTCTGAAGTCCCTCAGAACTGTCCCAGTTCTGCTTTTAAGTGAAGCAGAGTTGCACAAAGTCATCAGCATCATTCTCTTTTCCAGAGTCCTAGAAGTCTGATGCCAAGACAAAAGTCAGGACCACAGGTCACTGCCCCGGTGCAGCGGACAATCTTGGTGTCTTCAATGTCTGACCAAGCCCTAACCACTCCACAGCGCCTTCTTCTACCACCTTCATGGCTGTTGACACAAATTGATCTCATCCACCCGTACATCACAGGCAGCATGGTAAGTAGTAATGAGTACTCTGGATCTGAGAGGAAGTTCGGGTAACGTAGAGAACAACGCACTTCAGGGTGAGGAAATCCTAGGTTTGAATCCTGTCTCAGACACTTAATAAATATGGGACTTTTGCAAAGTCCCCACAAGCCCTAGTTTCCTCATCTGTAAAATGGTGTTAATTATTATACCCATCTTACTGAGCTGTTGTAAGAATCAAATCTTCTAGCTCTATGTAAAGGTGCCTTAATTCAAAGATTGACTGTCCTGTTTACTACGTGTGACCTTAACTAAGTCATTTCTTTTCTATGGGCATCACCAACAGAATAAAGGGTTCTCCTAGAAAGGCCTTCTTCCTTCTGTAAATTTTGAGCCTAAAAGTTGAATATCTGTAATACCCAGTGGGATCCAGCAGAGGTCTCTATGCCCCTAATAATTAGGCTTATGGGCTAGTATTAATGATCTAGGTAACTTTTTTTTTTTAAGGAGAGACATTCAGAATTCATGAAGACTGTAAAGAAAAGACATGCCTCAGCTGTCATTTACTTTTTAAATTCCTCAATTACATGATGCTTTGGGATGTGGTTTTTGGATCAGCAGATAACAATAAGATTTTCCTTTTTATGAAGCATTTCTATTGAAACCTACATGAAAAGCCTAAGTAGTCACGCCAGACCTAGAGTTATAACTCATAAAATTTCTGAAGAGTTCCTTTTTTAAAAAAAAATTTAAATTTTAAATTAATTTTTTAAATAAATAGGTGAGACTAAATTTGTAAGAGAGATAACAGGAAGCTCTAAAAAGGATTTAGCTAACTCTCTAGAATAAACCAGACTCTTCCAGCCAGTGACACATTTCTGATTTGCCCTGGTGGGACAGTGA
>NW_025368464.1:0-5502 GCF_016433145.1 Gracilinanus agilis | reverse complement strand
CTCCCACTGATCAAAGACAAACTCTACCAGGATTGGCTCCCAGCCTCAGGCTGTCCTGGATTCTGAGTCAGGACACAAAGAAGAGTCACTGAGGAGTCAGCCAGCCCTGAGGGAGTCTGCCCTGTGCCAGGCTGCGGGCCAAGCTCTGGGCATACAAAGAAGGGCCCACACAGAGCCTGGCCTCCAGGAATTCCCAGTCTAATGGGGAGACGCCACACACAGAACTGGTGACAGCCAAGGTCTGGCCAAGCCTTCTCTCACCACCCCTTGGGAAGGCAAGTCCTCCTCGTCCCTGTTTACAGATGAGTAAACTGAGGCTCAGAAGGGGGAGGATTGCTCATGGTCACACAGACAGTGTCAGAGCTGGGCCCCTCCCTGTCTCCAGGCCCATCCACAGCCCTTCCCAGCAGGCCATGCTGCCTCCCAGGCAACAGCTCAGGTTCCCCTTCAGACATCTTCTCCCAAAGGCAGCAGAACCCAGAAACAGGCACTTGTGGGGGGCCGAGCACATGCCAGGCACTGAGGAACCAGATGGGAACACCAAGAAAAAACCAAACTGGTCTGACTGGGGAATGAAAAAGGCCTCCTGCAGGTGGTGTCACTTCATCCAAGTCTCAGATGAAGCTGGGATGGTGCTAGAGAGAGGCTGAGAGTAGGGATTCCTAGCCTGGGGACAGTCAGGAGGTACAAAGGAATGGAGACCAGAGATGGCACACCCTGAGGGAGGCACATCAAGCTGGATGGTAGAGTGTGTGGAGATGAGGAACAAAGAAAAAGCCTAGAAAAGAGTAAGTTTGGTGGCTCTGGGGTTCTGAGGCCCAGAGATAGGAGGTCCTGGATTCTAATCTGCCCTCAGATACTTGCTAGCTGTGTGACCCTGGGCAGTCCCTCTCCCCCTTCCCCCCTCACCCCATTGTCTAGCCTGAGTCCTCTTCTGCCTTGTGAGCAGGACTTAGAATCAATTCCAAGCAGAAAGTCAGGATTTACAAAGAAGAGACCCAGGAAGGGCTGGTCAGGAAGGGCTCTGGAGGCCCACAAGGGAGGGCTGTGAAAGGATAAAGCACTTCCCAGTCTCATTCCACCTTCATGACAACCCTGAGGCTGGGGCTATTATCCCCAATTTATAGATGAGAAAACTGAGGCAAAGAGAGGTAAGGCACTCCTCCACAGCCTCACATGTTATAGGGAAATTATAGGATAGGTATAGACTTAAGATAAGGCAGAGACAGCTGACAGCTTGAAAAAAGCTTGGCCTGGGTGCATGGACATTCCATCTCGGAATGAAGGCAGGGTTTTCAAAAAGGAGAGCTTTTCCTGGCCAAGCGGAGGGGGTGCTGTGTGGTCCAGCTTTGCCAAGTATCGAAGGAGCTAAGAAGTTTGGGCTTTCCAGAGAAGAAGAAACCCTCTATGGACTATGTCAGCCGAGGTAGAGATACGGTTCGGATCAGCTGCTGGCGGACAGCAGAATAGTCTGCTTTTCTCGGGAGGATTTGATCCGGGTTCCTGCGTCACCCTGGAGCATCCGTACGAGGGCAGCGAGAGACCCAGCACTCCAGCCCTCTCCCGTTTTAGTTAAGTTGTCTGCAGCTTAGTAGAGGCAGTTGGGCTATTTCTTAGTGTTAGAAACCCTTCGCACCCACTTCCCTTATTCACCAACAATACACCAGCTTTAGTTGTACTTCCTGAAACTCCTCCAAGCCATGGAGATGCCACACCTTGGAGTTACTCAACATCCCTGGCACCCCTGGCTACCGGGTGGTCAGTTAAACGGACAAACTGCCATTCCCAGGCCTCCCCTCCCTGTTTGGTTACTCTGTGCTGACCTGTCAGGGCTTCCCCTCGTGAGGTGGGGGAGTGTCCCAGTTTGTCTCATTCCCTTGCTGGCACCCAGTTATTCCCCAACCCACATATTGATTTTTCACACAGAAGGAAAGGAAAGAGAGAGAAAGCTTCCATCCTAATAGGGGAGGTACCAGGAAAAAGGATGAAGCCTTCCTGGAGGAGGCAGCTGGGAGCCACAGGACTTAAACGCACCAACCTAATGGTACAGCTACTTTGAGGTGGCCAAAGGTAAACTAAAAGCCTTAATTCAAGGGGTGCAGTTTGGTAGAACTTAGCATCAGGAGTTCACTAAACTTGGATTGCCAGGTAGGGGCTCGTATTATTTAAAAAAGGATCTTCCCACAGGAGGGGGCTCCTGAGGGGCATCTTCCAGGAAGCCCCCAGGATTGCAGGAGGGGCCCCTCGCGGCGGGGGGAAACAGCCAGGACCAACGTGGAGTCGCGGGATGGGGGTCGTGGAGGGCAACCACCAAAGCCTCAGGCCGCATGTTAGAATACAGGGGGGAGAAGGTGATGGAGGGAGGCAGCCAGGCTGTGAGAGGAGGAGGCAGATGCTGCTCACCTGGGGGGGCCTGCAGGGGAGCAGCCCGGCGCCGTCTCCACCCTCCTCCATGCTCGCTGCTCCCAGGCCTGGGGGGTCCCAGAAGGCGACGCTGGAAGGGAAAAGGGACCCGTGAGGGGGCTCGGCTCCTCCGTCCCGGCAGCTCCCAGACCCCTTTGTCCCTTGGAAATGCCATCAGGCCAGGGGTGGAGGGGGAGCTCCCGAGTGCCCAGCACTCAGGTCAGCCAGAGAGGCTCCCGGGAAAGAAGGGCCTGGCAGTGCCCCGACAGCAGTCCTGGCAGGGCCTCGGCTGGTGGGGGCGTCCGAGGCTCCAGTTCTGGGGAGAAGCCCCATTAATGTGGGGGGCGGGGAGGGGCAGCCCCGTGCGAAGAGAGTGGGAGCGGGGAAACGGGTGGGGGAGGGGGAGGGAAGGGATGAAGAGGGAAGAGAGCGCAGCCCCCCTTCCAGAGCCAGCCCACAGGGACAGGGGTCTCACCTCCTCGGGGACAGGAGAAGCTGTGCAAGAGTCCCAGCAAGGGGAAGCAAAGGTAAAGAACCGGGAAAAGCCAAGTTTGAAATCCTCAGAGCCCGCCCCCGGCCAGGTTCCCGTCCCGAAGCAGGTGACACTCCCAGATGGAGCCTCGCCAGCTCCCTGCACCTTACCTCAGGCCAACCCCGCCTTACGTCTAGGCCCCACCCATTATCTCTCCGCCCCGCCCTCCCGGTGGGCCACCCAGACCCCGCCCCGAGCCACGCCCCGACTCTCCTTCAGCCTCCATCCGCGACTTCCCCGCCCCTACGCCCAGGCCCGGCGCCTGGCTGGACAGCCCCGTATCTTCCCAGAAGGCTTTGCTACGAGGGCCCCTCCCCGGCTGGTCATCCACCCCTCAGGGAATTCGGGCCCTCCTCCCGGCAGTCTGCACGCTGGAGAACGGGAGCTGAACGCTCCATCCTGGAGGGGCCTAGAAAGGCGGCCTCCATCAGTTTCCGGCGCCTCATTCCAGTAGGGAGCCCGGGAGTTCCAAGAGCACCTCCAGAAGTTCTCCGCAGCTGCTCTCTGGGAAGCATTCCTCCAGACAGACTGGAAGGGGAGGAGCCTTTCTGGGCGCGCCTGCGCACTCTGCGCCCTCCCTGGTGCCGCGGCTAGGGCCGGGCAGGGACCCCTGCTTGAGCGTCGCAACTACCATCCTACGGGGTGACCTGAGCGGCCCGAGAGAGGGGAAACGGCCTTTGTTTCTGACTGCGAAATGGGCACAGGTCACCCCAGGAGCGCCCGAGTTCTGGCCGTGATTCTGGTGGGCCCGTTTTGTTCCCCCCACACACACACACTTTCCCCTACTCCCGCTGCCGCGCCTTTGCTTGAACTGGTGCTTCCTCCAGGAGCACACACTTAAGGTACCTCTCGTGGTCAGCCGAGGAAGGAATGACCTCTGACTTCCTCAGAGCGCCCCCGCCACTCCTTCCAAGCAGAATCCCAGCCTTTGTCCAACTGAAGCCGTGCCCTGTGTCCTCGAACCCTCACCCCCCCACCTGACAGGTGGCCCCATTACCCCACTGGGCAGAGGGGTTTCCTTATTGGGGGAGAGGGGGCCTAGGGGTAGATCTGCATTCAAATCCCGCACTCGCCCCTCTTGTCCCCTTGTCCTTCCTCAGTGGCCCCTGACCGTGCTTTCCCTCCGTGCTCCCCCTTCGCCCCCTGCTGTCTCCATTGTGTGACTCTCCTAAGAACAGGAAGTGATGGGATAAGAGCGAGGAATCGAGGAATCGGGGTTGGGGTGGCTTTGGCCATTGGAGAGAACGTTGGGGCCGACCTGAGGCTTATGCGCATGCTCCAGTAGCTCCTGCGTATTCGCCGTGAGGAGCCTTCCCCGGTTTCTGGGCTTTTCTTGCCCGGAGGCCTCTCCCGGCCCCCAGAGACAGCTCTGAGGCCAGAAAAGGAAGAATCGTCCAGGGAGAGAAGCCCTTCCAGGTCTTTAGCCCCTCTGTGCCTGCTAGAGCCAGGCCTGGAGTCAGGGAGGTCTGAGTTCTCCCTCTGCAGGACCCTGGACAAGTCACTGTAGCCTGCTTGCCTCAGTTTCCTCCCCTGTCCAGTGGGCTCCAGGAGGAGAGGGGAGAAGCTACCCAGCCTCTGCCCAGAAAGCCCCAAAGGGTCAGGAAGAGGCAGCCAGGCCTGAGCCCAGCAGCCCTGCAGACAGACACACAGACACCCCCCTCCCCCCCAGACTGTCTTCTGTCCCTCCCAGGCTCAGGGGCTGCTGCTGCCTTCTGTGGCCTCACAAAGGGCAGGAGGGGCGTTCCTGGGCCTCCCCCAGGCCCCTGAAGGGTCTTTGGGCCTCCTGGGCTGGGGCGGTGCTGAAGGAGACGCTCCTCAGCGGGCCCAGACACCTCAGGCTTTAGGGCCCAGAGTCTCAACCACAAATCCACACGTTGGCCGAGCCCGGGCGGCAGGCCAGGCCACGACGGTGCCCGGCCTGGTGGGGCCTCCCCAGGCCCAGGGCGTCTCCTCCACCCTCTGCCAGCCATGAGCCCTGACCAGCCCTGCTCTCCCCCTTGGCCCGAGCTGCTCTGCCACCCTGCCAGCCCCAAAGGCAGCTCAGGCCCTCCGCCAGAGGGGGCCCAAAGAGCAGGAGCCCCTTTGGGGTGCCCTTCCTGCCCTCCTGGCACGGCTCCCCTCCAGGCTCTCTCAGGCCGAGGGCGTGATGACCGGCTCTCTGTCCTCCCAGGAGGGTTCAGGGAGGAAATGGAAGCGGGGCGTCCCCGGCGCCTCGGCCCGTCTGCTCCCGTCTGGGCACTGATCCCGAGGCCAGAAGGCCTGGCTCGGTCGTGCCAAGCCGCCCTGCCTGGAGAGGCTTCTGCCCCGCTGCCGGGCCGGGCCGGGCCACGAGCCCCAGAACGCCCAGCTACCTCCCGGCCTCGTCGCCCCCTGACCCCCCAGGCCTGCCGGAGGCACGTCCACAATCCAAACACATTAGACGCACGGGCGGCCCGGCTCGGGCCTGGGTTCGGCCAGGCTGCGTCCATCCCACCGCGGATCTGGAAGAGCACTCAGTCAGTCAACAAACATTTATTAAGTGCTCCCTGTGTGCCAGGCACTGTGCCAAGCCCGGGGGACACGTGCAG
>NW_025368463.1:0-2458 GCF_016433145.1 Gracilinanus agilis | reverse complement strand
GATCAGGATAGACCAGGGTAGATCAGGATAGACCAGGATAGACCAGGATAGACCAGGATAGACCAGGATAGATCAGGGTAGACCAGGGTAGATCAGGATAGACCAGGATAGATCAGGATAGACCAGGGTAGATCAGGATAGACCAGGATAGACCAGGGTAGATCAGGATAGACCAGGGTAGATCAGGATAGACCAGGATAGACCAGGATAGACCAGGATAGATCAGGGTAGACCAAAGTGGAGTAGGATCGACTAGAATAGAGCACAATAGTCCGGGACAGACTAGAGTAGACCAGAATAGAACAAGGTAGAGCAGGATAGACCAGGAGAAATAAGAGTAGACTAAGATAGACCAGGCTGAACAGCGGGCACAGACTATGTGTTCTTGCAAATTACTAATCCAAACCTCTCAGTATCATTGGACAACTCTAAGTTATAGACAGATTGTTCACTTGTGTCACGGGAGGGTGTTTCCATGCCAGGAGTCCCTCCTCCCCCAATAAAATCATAAATTTTCTGAGATCAAAAAGCAGCCTAGTCCAAGGCTTTGCACATAGTGGGTACCCAGCAAATACTGACTGCAATTTGAAAGTAAAGACCCGGAAGCCTCGCCCCTCACTAGGATCTGCCAAACTTTGTACTCTATTGGCCGAGCCTTTGAGAGCCCGGAGACATTAGTGCAGTAGGAGGAGGCAGCGTTACCCTCAGCATCCTCATCCTCTTTAGTAATTCTACAGCACTTAAAGGTTTGCAAAGTACTTTCCTCCCCTCATTTATCTCACTGAATTTCTCACAACAGCCCCAGGAGGCAGGAGCTGTGATGGACTCTATGCCACAGAAGAGGAAATGGAGGGAGAAAGAGGTAAAGTGACATTCCCAGGGCCACACAGCTAGTAAGTGACTGAGGCAGGATTCAAACTCAGGTTTGCCCAATGCCAGGTCAGTGTTCGATGTACTGTGGTGCCCCCTGGCTGCCAACCAATGGCTGAGCCACATCTCTGGGGTTTCACGTCCGTGAGTGGCAGGGGCTGGATTTGAACTCAGTTTTTTCTGTTCTAGTTCGCACTCTCCAACACTGCTTCTCGGGAGGTGTTTTTTTTAATACGTCCATCACTTTACAGATCGATCTAGCTAGCTCTCCCGACACCTGTTTGGAGCCCAGCCCGTGGGAGACGGTCTGGACCGAAGGCGATCTCAGCTCAAGACAACTGAAGGCATCTGTGGCCGGCCTTGGTGCAATCTTAGGGAAGCCAAGAATCAGGTGGGGCTGGGAGGGAGCTCAGAGAGATCTGGTCCACCTCCTTCCCCAGGCCTTGGTCTGATTCAAACCAATCCAGTCATTCAACAAACATTTATTAAGGACCTACTATGTGCCAGGCACGTGGCTAAGCACGGAGGTCACAGCAAAAAAAGTGAAACGGTTCCTTCTCTCTCAAGGCTTCCATTCAATTGGAAGGAAAAAGAAACCAGGTTCCTAGAAGAGTAACTATGGAATCTCTATAAGGCATGTTCTGAGTGGGCGGGGCACTGTGCCTGGAGGGTTAGACAAGGCTTCTCGTAGGAGGCGGCCCTTGAGCTGGGCTTTGAAGGAAGCGAAGGATTCAACAAGGTAGAGATGAGGAAGAATGGCAAAGGCCCGGAGGTGGGAAATGGACTGTCCTGTAAAGGAAACTGCAAGGAGATGGGCTTGGCTGGCACACAGAGGGTATGAAAGGAAAGACGTGTCTGGAAAGAGGAGCTGGAGCAATTGTGAAGGGTTTGAGATGCCCCAAAGAGGAGTTTGAATGCCATCTTAGAGGCCAGAGGAGGCCCTCGGGCTGTTCTTCGGCCCGTTCTTGGCTTGTCAGGTCCCAGAATCCTGGACCAGGAGAAGGTTCTTGCTCTGATCCTGCTCGGAGTGGGGCGTCTCCGGAGTCTTCCCCAGCCTCGGAATTCTGGGCCATGAATTCACAGCCAAAGGGCGCAGCTCCGGCCTCAGGGTTAGCACAGGCTGACCAAGGCTTGCTCTGCCCGGAGAAGCCGCGCCCCGTCCCAGGGCTCTGGGCAGCCCTCTGAGGCTCCGCTCTAGAGGAAGTGCCGGCAGGGGAGCCTCCTCCAGCCAACAAAGTCCCCGCCGGAGCCCCTCCCTGTGTCTTATCCCCAGAGCCGTAACTAGGAAGGGCGAGGACTTGTCCTCGGCGTATCTGGGCCCGGGTCCGAGCCGGGACTCGGGTGGGGGACGGCCTGCCCTTCCTTCCCCGAGACTCAGCCACGTCACCTGGGAAGGGGGAGGGCCGGGCCGGGTGCTCTCCGCGGGGCGCCCTTCCTGGGTCTGAGCGCGTGGCCTCAAGGACGGCTAGAGAAGGACCAAGGATCAGCCTGAGATGCCGAGGGGGCCCGTGGGGGGCCCGGGGGGGGCCGTGGGGGGCCCGTGGGGGGGCCTTGGCGGCGGCCCTTCATTTTCTGGTCTTAGGCCAGC
>NW_025368462.1:0-2520 GCF_016433145.1 Gracilinanus agilis | reverse complement strand
CTCTCTCTCTCTCTCTCTCTCTCTCTCCTTTCCTCCCTCCCAACACTTACCTTCTGCCTTAGCATCAATTCTAAGGCAGAATTGCCAGTAAGAGTTAGGCAATAGGAGTTAAGTGACTTACCCAGGGTCATACAGCTAGGAAATGCTTGAGGACAGATTTGAACCCAGGTCCTGTTCACATTCATGGTCATAATTGATAATTGGGTATTTCCTTCCATCTTAAACTTTTCCCCTTTCCTCACTCTTTACAAAGAAAAAGGTTTTGAGAAAAAAGGAATATAATCAGCACTCATGATTGGTAATTGAAGAAACCTGTTTCTAATCCACTGATTCTTTTCTTTCCCTCTCCCCAGAGCCCAATCAGTGATTCTTATCCATTCTTTCCTTCCTCTTAATTTTCCCTCTACAAGCCTATATTCTATTGAATTTGATGTTATTTCGTTCTCTATTCAACTCTTTGTGAGTATGTATCCAACTGAACAGGCAGCTAGGTGATAATGTAGATAGAGTGCTGGCCCTGGAGTCAGGAAAACTCATTTTCTTCAGTTCAAATTTGGCTTCAGACATTTACTGGTTGTGTGACCCTGGGCAAGTCACTTAACCATGTTTGCCTCAATTTCCTCATCTGTCAAATGATCTGGAGAAGAAAATGATAAACCATTCCAGCATCTTTGCCAAGAAAATCTCAAATGGGGGTCACAAAGAGTCTGAAATGACTGAACTATAACAAATTTAACCTTCAGTTGCCCATTCTGGATAAGAGTAAGGTTCACCACATCTTCTTCTGCATTGGTATATTTTTTCTTCTTGAATTCTCTAGCTTTTAGAAATAGGAAATTCTACTTCCCTCTTCCTCATTTCATCCCTACTATCCTCTTTTGTCTTTTTCTTTTCTTTCCTCCTGTAACATCAAAAAAAAGAAAAAAGAAAAAACATAAAAGAAAATCAAGCCTTGTTTCCAAATTGCCAAGTCTTGTTGATTATATCTCCAAAGCATTTCTAACCTATATGGCCTACTTTTCCCTAATACTACCATTCTTCAGACCCTCCTCACTTCTCTTCTGGACTATTTCCATTTAGCATCCCAATTAGTCTCTGCTTCTGGTCATTTCCCTCTCCAATCCACTCTCCACACAGTTGCTAAAATTATCTTCCTAAATTGTAGATTTGATCACATGGCCATCTTCTCAAGAAGTTTTTGTAGCTCCTTATTGCCCTTAGGACAAACTACTCCAATATTTTTGCCAAAAAACAAAAATAAAAACAAACCATGGACAAATCCAGGGGATCATGAAAAGTTGGACACTACTGAACAATAACAATATGCTGGGCATTGTGATGAGAGCTGGGGATACGAAAAGAGGCCAGAGGTAGTCCTTGGCCTCAGAGAGCTCCCTGTAAATTGGGAGAGACAACAGGCAAACAGAGCAAGTTATGTACAACATAAATAGGAGATAATTCACAGAAGGAAGACCGTGGGACTAAGGGGAGGTTGGGAAAGCTTCCTGTACAATGTGGGGCTTCAGTTGAGACTTAAAGAACCTAAAATATAGACTCTAGCATCCTCCAAGGCTTAGTTCAGGTGCTGCCTCCTCCTTAAAGCTTTCCCCAATCTGTCCAATTAGTAAAGGCTCATTTCTCAAATTCCTGTGTATTTATGCATCTGCAGGTTGTGTCCTCTAGGCAGGGTATGAAGTCCCTGAAAGAGGTCACTAATTGGTTTTATTTTTTTATCTTGACACTCAGCACAATGCACATAAGAGATATTTCATCTTAGTTTGTCGAACTGAATTGAAACATAGAATTGAATACTTATGTTAGAGCATAAACAAAATTAGATACTATTTTATAGTATGGAGAACCACCATCCATCCTTTACTGTCTTATCTCTGGGACAAAACTCTACAGACAGAACAAAACTGATTGAGGAGAACAGTGTGGTTTAATAGGAAGATCTCTGGATGTGGTGCCAGAAGACCTGAGTTTGAATCCCTGCCCTGCCACTGGCTAGCTTCCTGAGGATGAGCAAAATCTCTGTCTCTCTCTGTCTCTCCATCTCTTTCTGTCTCTCCCCTTCCCCCTTCCCCCGTCCTCCCTCTCCCTTCTTTCTTTGTTTCTCTTGAGTTTTAGTAAATTTATTTATCCTTTTTTAAAGGAGAAAACCAGAAGGTGTGACTCCCTGGGTGGACAAATCTCTTAACCACTCTGGTCCTTTTTTTCTTCAACTATAGAAGGAAGGAGTTGGATTAAATATACTAGGATAGTCCTATGTGCATATATATAGGTCATCTGTTATTTTTTTTTATTAAAATATTTGTTATTGAACACATTTATTATTAAACAAATTATATTAAACAAAATTTGTTATTAAACAAAAAAATTTTTAGTCAAAAAGTTGTAGAGTAGTTTAAGCTTTTAATAACAAAAAACTCTACTAAGACTTTTTGGCACTCTGTCTCCCTCTGTCTCTCTGTCTCTCTCTCTCTCTAAATTGACTCTTCTGAAATGGAAATGAATCTA
>NW_025368461.1:0-1546 GCF_016433145.1 Gracilinanus agilis | reverse complement strand
AAGCAGCAGTCATCAAAACAATATGGTACTGGTTAAGAGACAGAAGAGAGGATCAGTGGAATAGACTTGGGGTAAATGACATCAGCAAGACAGTGTATGATAAACCCAAAGAGCCCAACTTTTGGGACATGAATCCACTATTTGACAAAAACTGCTGGGAAATTTGGAAAACAATATGGGAGAGATTAGGTCTAGATCAACATCTCACACCCTACACCAAGATAAATTCAGAATGGGTGAATGACTTGAATATAAAGAGGGAAATTATAAATAAGTTAAGTGAACACAAAATAGTATACTTATCTGATCTCTGGGAAAGGAAAGATTTTAAAACCAAGCAAGAATTAGAGAAAATTACAAAATGTAAATTAAATGGTTTTGATTATATTAAACTAAAAAGCTTTTGTACAAACAAAAACAATGTAGTCAAAATCAGAAGGGAAACAACAAATTGGGAAAAAAATCTTTATAACAAAAAACTCTGACAGGGGTCTAATTACTCAAATATACAAGGAGTTAAATCAATTGTATAAAAAAATCAAGCCATTCCCCAATTGATAAATGGGCAAGAGACATGAATAGGTAATTTTCAGGCAAAGAAATCAAAAATATCAATAAGCACATGAGAAAGTGTTCTAAATCTCTAATAATTAGAGAAATGCAAATCAAAACAACTCTGAGGTACCACCTCACACCTAGCAGATTGGCTAAAATGAAAGAAGGGGAGAGTAATGAATGTTGGAGGGGATGTGGGAAAATTAGGACATTAATGCATTGCTGGTGGAGTTGTGAACTGATCCAACCATTCTAGCTGGCAATTTGGAACTATGCTCAAAGGGCTATAAAAGAATGCCTGCCCTTTGATCCAGCCATACCAATGTTGGGTTTGTACCCCAAAGAGATCATTAATAAATAGACTTGTACGAAAATATTTATAGCTGCGCTTTTTGTGGTGGCAAAGAACTGGAAAAGGAGGGTATGTCCTTCAATTGGGGAATGGCTGAACAAATTGTGGTATATGCGGGCGATGGAATACTATTGTGCTAAAACGAATAATAAACTGGAGGAGTTCCAGGCGAACTGGAATGACCTCCAGGAAGTGATGCAGAGCGAAAGGAGCAGAGCCAGAAGAACATTGTACACAGAGACTGATATACTGTGGTAAAATCGAATGTAATGGATTTCTGTACCAGCAGCAATGCAATGACACAGGACAGTTCTGAAGGATTTATGGTAAAGAACGCTGCCCACATTCAGAGGAAGAACTGCAGGAGAGGAAACACAGAAGAAAAACAACTGCTTGAACGCATGGGTTGGGGTGGACATAATTGGGGATGTAGACTCTAAACAACCACACCAATTCAACTACCAACAATTTGGAAATATGTCTTGATCAAGGACACATGATAAAACCAGTGGAAATGGGTGTCAGCATGGGTGGGTGGGTGAGGGAGGTGAAGGGGAAAGTGGGAGCATGAATCATGTAACCATGTTAAAAATTTTCGGGTCTACATCCCCAGTCATGTCCTCATCAACCCAAGTGTTC
>NW_025368460.1:0-3412 GCF_016433145.1 Gracilinanus agilis | reverse complement strand
TACCTACCAAAACAAACACAGCAATTATATGAAAACAACTACAAAACACTTTCCAAACAAATAAAACTGGATCTAAACAATTGGAAAGCCATTGATTGCTCATGGGTAGGTCGAGCTAACATAGTAAAAATGACAATTCTACCCAAATTAATTTACCTATTTAGCGCCATACCTATCAAGCTACCAAAAAACTTCTTTACTGAATTAGAAAAAACTATAACAAATTTCATTTGGAATAACAAAAGATCAAGAATATCAAGGGAAATAATGAAAAAAAATGTGAAGGAAGGGGGCCTAGCAGTACCAGATATTAAACTATACTATAAAGTAGCAGTCATCAAAACAATATGGTACTGGCTAAGAGACAGAGAGGAGGATCAATGGAATAGACTTGGGGTAAATGACATCAGCAAGACAGTGTATGATAAACCCAAAGAGCCCAACTTTTGGGACATGAATCCACTATTTAAAAAAAAAAAAAAGGAAATTTGGAAAACAATATGGGAGAGATTAGGTCTAGATCAACATCTCACACCCTACACCAAGATAAATTCAGAATGGGTGAACGACTTGAATATATAGAGGGAAACTATAAATAAGTTAAGTGAACACAGAATAGTATACTTGTCAGATCTCTGGGAAAGGAAAGATTTTAAAACCAAGCAAGAGTTAGAGAAAATTACAAAATGTAAATTAAATGGTTTTGATTATATTAAACTAAAAAGCTTTTGTACTAACAAAAAAAATGTAGTCAATATCAGAAGGGAAACAACAAATTGGGAAAAAATCTTTATAACGAAAAACTCTGACAGGGGTCTAATTACTCAAATATACAAGGAGTTAAATCAATTGTATAAAAAATCAAGCCATTCCCCAATTGATAAATGGGCAAGAGACATGAACAGGCAATTTTCAGGTAAAGAAATCAAAAGTATCAATAAGTACATGAGAAAGTGTTCCAAATCTCTAATAATTAGAGAAATGCAAATCAAAACAACTCTGAGGTATCACCTCACACCTAACAGATTGGCTAAAATGAAAGAAGGGGAGAGTAATGAATGCTGGAGGGGATGTGGCAAAATTGGGACATTAATGCATTGCTGGTGGAGCTGTGAACTGATCCAGCCATTCTGGCTGGCAATTTGGAATCATGCTCAAAGGGCTATAAAAGACTGCCTGCCCTTTGATCCAGCTATACCATTGCTGGGTTTGTACCCCAAAGAGATCATAGATAAACAGACTTGTACGAAAATATTTATAGCTGCGCTTTTTGTGGTGGCATCAAACTGGAAAAGGAGGGGATGTCCTTCAATTGGGGAATGGCTGAACAAACTGTGGTATATGCGGGTGATGGAATACTATTGTGCTAAAAGGAATAACAAACTGGAGAAGTTCCAGGTGAACTGGAAAGACCTCCAGGAATTGATGTGAGTGAGAGGAGGAGAGCCAGAAGAACATTGTACACAGAGACTGATATACTATGGTAAAATAGAATGTAATGGACCTCTGTACCAGCAACAATGCAATGACCCAGGACAACTCTGAAGGATTTATGGTAAAGATGCTACCCACATTCAGAGGAAGGACTACAGGAGAGGAAACATATAAGAAAAGCAACTACTTGAACGTATGGGTCGGGGTGGAAATGATTGGGGATGTAGACTGGAAACTACCACACCAATGCAACTACCAACAATTTGGAAATAGGTCTTGATCAAGGACACATGATAAAACCAGTGGAAATGTGCGTCGGCCATGGGTGGGGAGAATGCGGGGGGTGAAGGGGAAAGTAGGAGCATGAATCATGTAACCATGTTAAAAATGATTATTAATAAATGTTTAAAAAAATAATAATAATATCTTAGATCAGTGATGGGCAAACTTTTTAAAGAGGGGACCAAAGGAAAGGAAATGCTCATCTATCCGTCTGTTCCTCAGGCAACTCTTTCAAAGTTTCATTGTGTTGTATCCTACTCATTGTATTCGTCAGATTAGGAATAATGTCATGCTGCTGGATAGAACATTTCAGGGGGCCGAATCTGGCCTGTGGGCAGTAGTTTGCCCATCACTGTCTTAGAGAAATGGTCATCCAATATCTACTTGAAAATATTCAGTGATTTCAGGGGCAGCTGGGTAGCTCAGTGGAGTGAGCGTCAGGCCTAGAGACAGGAGGTCCTAGGTTCAAACCCGGCGTCAGCCACTTCCCAGCTGTGTGACCCTGGGCAAGTCACTTGACCCCCATTGCCCACCCTTACCACTCTTCCACCTATGAGACAATACACCGAAGTACAAGGGTTTAAAAAAAAAAAAAGAAAATATTCAGTGATTTTAAAAACTATTGATGGAGCCATGAATTGATCTGATCATTTTAAAGAACAAATTGAAATTATGCTAAGAAAGTGGCTAACATATCTATACCTAACCAGAAATATATCCCAAAGAAGTAACAGATAAAGTTAGAAGTTCCATATGTTAAAATGCTTATATCAGCACTTTTTTGCATTAATAAAAAACTGAAAAAAAAAAACAGATTATAGTAAATTGGAGAATGTTTTCCAAAAAACTGTGGTATCTGAATATAATGGAATATCCCTGTGTAAAAAATGCTGAATGTAAAAATTCAGATAAATATGAGGAGACTTAGATGAACTGATAAAAAGTGAAGTAAGCAGAAACAGGACTATAACAATATAAATAGAACAACAAAAAAAAGTAAATTGAATGCTACATTACAATAAAGATCAAGGGACAGCAAGGTGACTTGATGGATAAAGAGCCAGGCCCAAACCAGGAGTCCTGAATTCAAACATGGTCTCAGATACTTCTTAGCTGTGTGACTCTGGGCAAGTCACTCAATTGCCTAGCCCTTACTGCTCTTCTGCCTTGGAACAAATAGGTAATATCAATTCTAAGAGAGAAGGTATGGATTTAAAAAATAATAATAATGAAGATGGTTATACTTATCCCTGAAGAAGAGAGAAGACCCATCTCATTTCCTTTCCCAGAAAGGAGAGTATAAAATATTGCTCACAGTGTTAGGCTTAGTAAATGCATTAGTTAGTTTTACTGAACCCCTAATTTTTCTCTCCCTTTTTATTCTCTGATACAAGAGATGGCAGTCAAACAAAAGGAAAGGAGAAGGATATATCTAAAGATAAAGGTGATATAAGCCTAAAGGGTATGAATAGGACTGTAAGAAAATATCTAGTGGTAAAGAATTCATTTCCTTCTAAAACAACCTTTTCCATTGGAGGTAAGCCCTAAATGTCCTGATTTGTCTTCATATAAAGGGGGTACAGATGGAGTTTCCACTTTACTCCCAGCTCGCATGATGTTGTTATGAGATGTAGTCAAAGATGACAAGGTATTGAGAAGGAAGGAAGGAAGGAAGGAAGGAAGGAAGGAAGGAAGG
>NW_025368459.1:0-8492 GCF_016433145.1 Gracilinanus agilis | reverse complement strand
TAAATCAATTGTATAAAAAATCATGCCATTCCCCAATTGATAAATGGGCAAGAGACATGAATAGGCAATTTTCAGGTAAAGAAATCAAAAGTATCAATAAGCACATTAGAAAGTGTTCCAAATCTCTAATAATTAGAGAAATGCAAATCAAAACAACTCTGAGGTACCACCTCACACCTAGCAGATTAGCTAAAATGAAAGAAGGGGAGAGTAATGAATGCTGGAGGGGATGTGGCAAAATTGGGACATTAATGCATTGCTGGTGGAGTTGTGAACTGATCCAGCCATTCTGGCTGGCAATTTGGAACCATGCTCAAAAGGCTATAAAAGACTGCCTGCCCTTTGATCCAGCCATACCATTGTTGGGTTTGTACCCCAAAGAGATCATAGATAAACAGACATGTACAAAAATATTTATAGCTACGCTTTTTGTGGTGACAAAAAACTGGAAAAGGAGGGTATGTCCTTCAATTGGGGAATAGCTGAACAAACTGTGGTATATGCGGGTGATGGAATACTATTGTGCTAAAAGGAATAATAAACTGGAGGAGTTCCAGGCGAACTGGAGAGACCTCTGGGAACTGATGCAGAGCGAAAGGAGCAGAGCCAAAAGAACATTGTACACAGAGACTGACATACTGTGGTAAAATTGAATGTAATGGGCTTCTGTACCAGCAGCAATGCAAGGACCCAGGACAATTCTGAGGGATTTATGGTAAAGAATGTTACCCACATTCAGAGGAAGGACTGCAGGAGAGGAAACATATAAGAAAAGCAACTGCTTGAACGCATGGGTTGGGGCGGACATGATTGAGGGTATGGACTTGAAACTACCACACCAATGCAACCGCCAACAATTTGGAAATTGGTCTTGATCAAGGACACATGACAAAACCAGTGGAAATGTGCATCGGCCATGGGTGGGGGGAGTGCGGGGGGTGAAGGGGAAAGTAGGAGCATGAAACATGTAACCATGTTAAAAATGATTATTAATAAATGTTTAAAAAAAAGTCATTCAGTTCTGAAAGTTTTTTTTTTTTATAATCAGTCTTTGCTCAAAGTTCTGAGCAGGTATGGGGTGAAATTTCTTCCCCTGAGTTCAGTTTTTAATCACAAGCAAGTCTGAATAGGCCATTCGGCCCCATTAAGGGTAAACGCTAGGTCCACGTGGTGTCGGGTCATTGTAGAAAATCCCACATGTAGAGCTTGTGTGGGTGGCTAAATTAGGTCTTTAGAGAAACACGTGGAAAGCTAGAATGTCTCCTATAAGAAAGTAGAGAGAAAGGGGAATATACCCAAATTGTCAGCGGCAGGAACTGAAGCAGTCTCTGGAGGTCGAGATCTCGGCAAGTCAGGACTGGGTTCCTTCCCGGAAATCTCAGGAAAAGCAGCTCGGGGTTCTGGAGTGGAAGCGGCAGCACTGGCGAGTCAGGATCGGAGATCACAGGGACTGGAAGGCTTGCAGGCTTTCGGCGCGGCAGGAATGGAGATCAAGTCAGGAGTCAGGAGATCGGCTGCGAGACGAAACTGGCTGGGCACCGGCAGTCCATCAGTGCCAGCAAGGGCCACCAGGCCCGGGGCATTGAGCAAAATAATTTGCAGCCCAGCGGCAATTAAAACCATTGTCTCTCTTCCCCGTAAAACAGCCTCTAGGCTGGGGAAAATCGGGAGAGGACTGGGCAAGGAAAAAAATTGCTTCTGAGACTCTGGGTCCCAGAGCCACATGGCTTCCTCTTAAACTATCTAGAAAATTGAGAATTCTTAATCCAAACTTCGTAAGGTCGCCATAATTATAAATATTAAAAATGATAAAGGCTGGTATAAATATATAAATTAGTATTTTAATTAAAGCCATGTTTATAGATAAAGTTATCAGACCACGCGCTTGTAAGCATTCAAAACTGCTGCCTCCATTACTGTCTCCAAGTCTGCTAGCCAAGAGCCTACTGGCAAAGAGGCCACTCCCTCCTAACCCAGGAGATTTAAGCTCTTCCCTGGGTCAAGACGTAGGCCTTCCCAAGCCCAAAAACCTGGAAACAGAAACCAGTTGGACCATGTTGGATCATGGGAAATGTAGTTTTGATACATTTCCCATGTCCATAGAAATATATACACTTTTAGATGGCATTTCCCAAATTTCACTTTTACAATAGGTTGTAACTAGTTTGATGGAGTCAATTAACAAAGTGACAATTAACAAAGGCATAAAGGAACAAAAGGCTGTTAAGGCAACATGTGATCGCGATAGATCTGGTGACAAACCTAGCATCCATAAGAACCTACAGTTTTGCCATGAAAAAGGTTTGTCCAACTTGTTTATGGACTGTTATAATGGTATTTTCTCCAGTCCAGTCATAGGGGGAGGTACAAATAAAGACAATGCAACAGAACATATAGCTAATGGCCAAAACACAGTACCTGAAAATGACTTAGTATAATAGAAGATATTAGATTAGATTAATATGTGAACTTAAAAAACAAAATTAAATTTTAAAGCAAACAATCAGAAAATATAATCTATATAACAGGATGTGAGCAATCAATCCAAGAGTCCTTTTCTCCAATTCCAGTAGCTGAATTACAGAGACTTCCTCACTATTTGGAGGAGAACAAACTCAAACAGTTAACATCAATAAGGCAATGGGGTCTGAAAAGACTTAAAATTCACCTCCAGACTCATTAAGATTCCTTCCCCTCCCAAGTATCATCATCATTTAGATTCCTTTGGTTACACTGCTGGGGTTCCTCATACCCACACTGGACATAGTATGAACAAACCCTATATTGGTTGTGTTGCAGAGGCAGGCCAAAATGGCAAGGGGGTGTAAGGAGATGCCTCTCCCCTCTGAATCTCAAGAGTACTTAAGTTATCAACTGCAAGGTATCCAATCAGAACAAGAACCCCCAGGAACAGCAGCAAGAAAAGACATTCTAAAGCTGTAAGCTGCGTGAGCTCAGTAAGGCTGTCCAGAAACAGAAGCTATTTGAGATAGGCAGGAAACTGGACCATGCTTGCAATTCTACTTATTAAATTCATTGCAAATCTACTTCCTGTTTGGAAGGGTAACCTTCCTTCCCCTCCCCCCTAGGGGTAAAAACGCCAGGGGTCATGTGACACAGTCCCCACCCCCACAGTGGATTGGCTGCTTCACACTGTGTTCCCCTGCTGAAAAGCAGCTAGCGCAGGCTTGAGACCCACGTGGGTATAGGGGAAGGGTAGCACAATGGGAGCTGGATCTCACCCTTCCAGCAGAAAAAAGGAGGTGCTTCCATATATCTCTTACACCTTCAGGCAAACAGCAATGGTAGGGAGGCTATGGTGGGAGTGAGGGGAGTGACAATACAAACTTCAGTAGCTTGCAGACAGCCTGTGGAAAACGAAAAAAATAAAAGGCATGGTGAAAAGCAGCTTATTGGCAGGAGCAAAATTTATCTTCTCCCTCTCCTTTACTCAAAGGCTTTAAAAAAATTCAAGGATTCTATCCCTTCATGGTTTGCCAGAAATATAAGATTTAAATTAATACCCCAAAACTCCAAGTATCATATTTTATAAAATGTATTAAGAATCACTTGAAGTAGAGGAAAGCAGGAGAAAAGAGAGAGGGGGCAGGGTTACAGAAACTTTATCTCCAAAACATAAGGATGTAACGTGAGGATGAAAGTTGAATTCTGGGAAACAGAGTCCTGAGATACAAAATTCTAATTACACAGTATTTAGTCATTATCCTGAGGGCTTCCTTTGGTTTTATCATATCTCTGACCTTAGTTTCCAGATTGGAACTTTGTGGTAGGGCCAGGGTTCTACCCCCTCCTTCTGGGGCACAGGAAGGGAGCAAGTCTTGTTTGATCCTGTCCCTTCTATCATATTGAATGCTTTTTCTAAAATTCTGTTCTCCCAAGTAAATGATCAAAGATCTTTTGAAGATGTTTCCCCTTCCCATCCCTCTTTGGCATTCTACATGTGAAATGCTAATGCAGGTTCTATAGTGTGTGTTTTGAAATGGCTCTAAACCCTAGGAAACTACATCTCTCAGGACTCTCTACCTCAACTTCCTCAGGCATATCCCACTTCCTTTGTGGGAGGTGTCTGAGAAAGTATAAAAGAAGAGAGGAGATGCAAATTTGGACGCCTTTTTCCCCTCGGAGAAGCTTTTGCCCTTGAGAGCTTTGGTCCAGACATAGCTGCCAGAGATCTAATTTTCCCTGGCTTTCCCAAACCTTACTTTTCCTAACCCAAATAAACCCAGCTAAATATTCCTGAAGTCTAGCCTGATTTTGTTCTGCTTTGTAGCCTACCTCTAAAAGACTCGGGGGTTAATTTCTCTACCAGGGCTGGGGGGACCCAGCTACCTTCCTTCCCTTCCTTTTCCCTACCTTCTCCCATAATTCTCCTTTTTTCACAACAATAGGGAAGAGGAGAATAAACTTCCAAGACACAAAGATGTTAACAGGGTTAGATAAAAACCTTGTTTATTAATGTGGTACATCTACATGTGTGTATGTATGTATACATTCTATAGCAAGCAATATTATTTTTATTCCTCAGAGGGAGAAAGGATACATAGAACCTGCAGTTACCTTGAGAAGATACCATATCTTACATACATAACAAGAAAAGTTCCCAGACTATAACGATATTATGTAAAGAACTGAAGAAGTTGGAGTTTTGTTGGCCCAAACCAGTGCTTAGCACAGTACCTGACACATAATAAATGTCTAATAAATTCTTACTGACTGTCTGACTAGCCCCACCACAGAACATGGCCCCATCTTTCATTGAATCACTGAATTTTGGATGTGAAGGGGGCCTTAGGAATCATCTAGTCTACCCTGCATTTTTCAGATGAAACTGAGGTCCAAAGGAGAGAAAACTCTAACTAAAGTTTTAAGTCAATTAGTAACACCGGCTAGTTAAATTTTCACTCCAGAAGGAAGGAGGGATATGTCAACAAAAACAACCTGAGTGACTAATGAACATACAAAATGTAACCTCTAAGTAACCTTTAAGCAATGAAGAAATTGTACTAATCCAGGTGTTTATTCTTCCCATATGATACGAATGGAACACAGGGAAATAGGATTTTCCTGCCTTGTATTGGTATATTTGTTCCAATGGCAATGAGTAGCTTATTTGCTCTCAAGCATAAAGGAATGTATCCCTGGGGGTATGGAGTAGAGTGGGTCAGTCATGGAAAATTTCTTAAAAGAACAGAAGAGAGGATCATGTAGTCCTGAGTTGCCATTATATCATCCACTTTAAAAAGTAAGTTAATTGTGGTAGGAAGATGTGACTGATTAACTCTCCAAAGAAAAATAGGGTAGGGAGGAAAGGTCGATGGGTTTTTTTTTTGTTTCATTTTTAAAATCCTTGCCTTTTGTCTTAGAATCAACACTAAATAAGAAGAGTGGTAAGGACTAGGCAACTGCAGTTAAGTGACTTGTCTAGTCACAAAGCCAGGAAGTATCTGAGGCCAAGATTTGAACACAAGACCTCCTATCTCCAGGCCTGGCTTTCCATTCACTGAGTCACCCAGCATCCCCAAGGTCAGCCTTTTGAGAAAATATCATAAGAGGTCTAACAAGGATCCTAGGGAAGAGAGAACAAAAACATGCAGCCAGCCAGTCTATCATTGCTTTCCACCAGCTCATCAAAAAGTCCAATTAACTCTCCAATAGGCAAGAGATAGTTCTGATCCTTTGTCTTTGTACAGTCTTGACTATTCTTTAAAGGTATTTTGTAAACTGGCAAGTTTACAAGAACTTAACACGGCATGACTTTCCATTGGTCTATCTTATCTGTTCCCTATACCTCAATTGTTCCTAGCAGAACTATAATTTGTATGGAGATATAGACAAGAGACATCGTTGCTGAGGATATAGCTAGATGATAAGCCTCCTTCAGCCTGTCTTTTAACCAAGACACATACTGGTCATCTTCTCCATCTCCTTCAATTCCAAAGCACTAGTCAATAAGCAAACATGGTTCTTTCCTAAACATTAGCAAATGTAGAGAATATAAACTGTTCCCTTTCAAAGCCAGGCTGCTATATCTCCCCTCAGGGTTCTAGAATACTCTGAGGAATTAGGGGTGGGGTCCCTTATTGCCATCAACATGAACCCCTCTTGATTATGCTCGACCTACAGTTGGCAGGGTACCATGACTAAGTACCATGATAATTTAACCACTTAACATTGATTAGCTTTTGCATAAGAATACTTATTTCAAAGGCATAGCCAGAATAGATAGTCAATAAATATCTATTTGGAGGGGCACAGAAGATATATACCTGTTTGGAAATTCATGAATCTGTGGTGGAAGTGTGATAGAAAGTATTTGGACAATATTAAGGATGAGAGAAAAGAAAGCACTATGGTTGTGGATATATAGCAGTGGTTCCCAAACTTTTTTTGCCTACCGCCCCCTTTCCAGAAAAAATATGACTTAGCGCCCCCTGTCCCATACTATCACCACCCCTTACAGTTATTCACTGCTCCCAAATGCACCCGTGGCCATCACCACCTCCCTGGATTGCTGTAGCACCCACCAGGGGGCAGTGGCACCCACTTTGGGAATCACTGATATATAGTAAGATTCTCATACCAAAGGTAATTGTGCTAATAGTTAACCAGCAAGGTTTGGAAGCCACCAATGACCTCAAATAGGTTAAAGTCCCAGGAAGAGAGATAAATGAGACTCCCCTCCTTCCCCAGAGGACTGCTGTTTGCCATAAAAGCAAAATAATAGTTTCCATAAAAGAAATTTTAACTTGTTAGGCAAAAGAATCTACAGGGACAAGATCCCCAAAGTAAGAGCCTAGAATAAAAAACAACATTCTGGGATTGAATCCAATCCCATATGTTAAATTACTCTCCAGAATGATGCTGATGAAACTTTCTCCCAGGGGTGGCTGGGCAGTTGAGGAGTCTAACCTTCAGACCAGCAGCTCATCCATCTAAAGAGGCCTGTTACTATTTAAGGGACACAGATATGAAAAAGGATGTTTGGGTTGCTCTAAGTGTTTGGAGACTGTCACATGAGTGGACAGATAGGTCATTCTGTAGAAGGAGGAAGGATAAAAGAGGACTTGGGCTGGCCAGTGTCTACCTACAGTAGGTGTTCAATCAATGTATGTGAGGAGTGGTAGTGATGATGGTAACCATTGTCAATCATATGGCCTGGAGTCAAGGTAAGTTGATATTTTCTTTCCTAAGTCCATCTAGCTTCCATGGAAATGTTCCTTGAGGAAAGCTGGGAAGGGTTGTCTATATAAATTTGGATAAAACATGAGGAGTGAGAGGAAGTTTGGCCTTCCAAAGGGTTTTTAAAGGGTAATTTAAAGATCGAAAGAGACTTTTGAGATCATTTCATCAACTTCCCTCATTTCATGGATGAACAAACTGAGGCCCATTGAAAGAAAATTTTTAAACCCTTGTCCAACAGCATAAACCAAGATTCCAATACAGTGGGACCTCCAGATCCCTTAACCCCTTTGTCAACAACAACAACAAAAAACTAAAGAAACAATAAAGCTACTGAATTTGTATACTCAACAGTAACCTCTGAGACAGAAGTTTCAGTAGAATAGGGAAACCAGGTGTCAGGCTACAAGAGACTGAGAAGAGAAGGTGAAAAGAAAATAGAAGCATTCAGGCAGACCTCAGACTGCTCTGGGTCTTCCTGTCTGCCCACAGGTGCTCCACAAGTCTGAGGCTTTGTCCAGGGTCGTGCTGAAGCCAGCTCTAACAATTTGTGAAATAATTGTTCAATTTTCCATGGGAGCATTACACTTTTGAAGTTGCGGCTACAAGTCAAGGCTCACTTTATTGTTTTATTGACTATTGAGACTTTTAAAGTGTTAGTAATACTGATTAAACTTAAAAGATGTGTATGCATACATCTTTTTTTTTTCCAGAGAGCTTGGTTGATAAACATTTACCAGCACCATCCTGTATCACTCTATAAACACTGCTTGAATTCAGCAGGAGTGCAGTAGAAAGCTCAAAGAATGAAGCCACCATCACTTGGTGACTGTAGGCTAACAATAACAGCAACAGTGATTATAGCAAGAAGAAAAAGAACTGGTATATAGAAGCTTTAAATTGTGAAAAGTGTTTTATATCCATTATCTTAACACTCCAGGTTTTGTCAGAATGAAAACAGATCTCCTTTTCCCCAAAAACTGGGGCTTTCTCTTACATAAAGCCAAAGCTCCTACCTTCTGGTGCCCAGCAAGGCACCTCTTTCAACTGCCCAGGCAGCTGGCTTGCCATTAACATGAGTGGCTCCTTCTAACCACTAGTTCTGTCTTCTGAGATCAACCATGTTTAATCCCTGTTGCTTATCATAGTCCTGCAACCATTTAAAAGACAACTGTCTCACCCATCCCAAATACCCTCTCCCCTGGACTAAATATCCCCAGTGCCTTCAAATGACTCCTGGTTGGCATTCTCTAAGATCTTCCCCCCTCCACCTATCTAGTACCCTCTTCAGG
>NW_025368458.1:0-1205 GCF_016433145.1 Gracilinanus agilis | reverse complement strand
G
This sequence comes from Gracilinanus agilis, assembly GCF_016433145.1. Classification (NCBI taxonomy): domain Eukaryota; kingdom Metazoa; phylum Chordata; class Mammalia; order Didelphimorphia; family Didelphidae; genus Gracilinanus; species Gracilinanus agilis. Next base: position 1,204 of record NW_025368458.1, on the reverse strand, counting down.
TAGTCTTTGCCAATGGGTAAGTGCAATATTACTGCATTTTGTTTCACAGATTTATGGTAGAGAATTTACTTTATTTGGAAGTAAGGGCCTGTTATGAATTTATTCTTGTTTACTTAAAAATTTTAAATACGTAGATTTTTGATTTTTTGATTCTTATTTTGAATTTTTACCTCTCCCAAAATGTAATTTTCTTGTGTTTTGGGGTTTTCTTTTGATAATTGACTCATACACCCCATAACTCAATGATGTATTCTGAACTTATCTGGGTGTTTCCTTTTTAAATACCCTCTTCAGGGGGGATTGTATTTTTATAAAAATCCAAGCCTTAAAATTTTGTTCGAGAAAATTTTTTTCAGAAAAAGAAGTCTACTAATGCTTTGAAACCAGAAAGTGGACTATTTGCCTTCAGAAACCTACACATAATCAAGATGATCCAGAAAATATGCCTGCATAAATCTACACTGAATCAGGATAATCTAAAATCAACTTTGGGGTGCATGGAACTTGAGGGGATTGAAATCAATTACTTGAATTGTAAACTCTTATGCCAAAGGGGATTGTCCCCTAATTAGCTTTTTGTCAATGTGCCTAGCAAAACATTGGTTTTGCTTTCTCTCTTTCTATCTCTTCTATTTACCTCTTATTTCTAGCTATTGTAGTTAGAACTTTAGGGGTACAAGATGATTTTGTCAAATGATCAATTGGGGAGACCAGTCTCCCAAATGATCACAGTGGGGAGGGATTGTGATAATTTGATTAAGTCTACACTGCCCATCTTTAGATTTAATCACCAAAGGTGAGACCGCCTTCCAATTCTGGGAGGTCCTAACCCACATGTGCTAGAGTGAGTAAGGAATCAGAATTGACACACCACCCCGTACGCTTTCTATGAGAAGGAGTCTGTTGTGATTGGACACACAGGCTAAGGGAAGCCAAAAGAAGTGACATTTATGTGACCCCTTCCAAAGGGGGAGTGAGGCTATGACTGGTGTGGTGAAGGAGACCTGAGGGAGCTTCACTGGTTCGTGACTGAGACTGTTCCATGTGGTGAGTTTAAAGACTGAATCTTCCTGAACTTCTGTTGGGAAACTTCCTTTTATAGACTCTGTGGTGGAGTTTACTCCATTCACCTCCTGGCCTCTGGCCCTTTAACCCTTGGCTGAAGGTTAAGATCTACCTGGACTAATCAGTGAGATAGATTCTT
>NW_025368457.1:0-6481 GCF_016433145.1 Gracilinanus agilis | reverse complement strand
GAATCATGCTCAAAGGGCTATAAAAGAATGCCTGCCCTTTGATCCAGCCATACCATTGCTGGGTTTGTACCCCAAAGAGATCATAGATAAACAGACTTGTACGAAAATATTCATAGCTGCGCTTTTTGTGGTGGCAACAAATTGGAAAAGGAGGGTATGTCCTTCAATTGGGGAATGGCTGAACAAACTGTGGTATATGCGGGTGATGGAATACTATTGTGCTAAAAGGAATAATAAACTGGAGGAGTTCCAGGCGAACTGGAGAGACCTCCAGGAATTGATGCAGAGCGAAAGGATCAGAGCCAGAAGAACATTGTACACAGAGACTGATATACTGTGGTAAAATTGAATGTAATGGACCTCTGTACCAGCAGCAATACAATGACCCAGGACAATTCTGAGGGATCTATGGTAAAGAACCCTGCCCACATTCAGAGGAAGGACTGCAGGAGAGGAAACATAAGAAAAACAACTGCGTGAATGCATGGGTTTTGGTGGATATGATTGGGGATGTAGACTGGAAACTACCACACCAATGCAACTAACAAGGATTTGGAAATAGGTCTTGATGAATGACACATGATAAAACTAGTGGAAATGTGCATCGGCCATGGGTGGGGGGAGTTTGGGGGGTGAAGGGGAAAGTAGGAGCATGAATCATATAACCATGTTAAAAATGAATAGTAATAAATGTTTAAAAAAAAAGTAAGCTACCAAAGATAGAACTCAAGGTTCAGTTTTTTCACTTCTGTCATAAAAGGGGATCGAACTATATGATTTCTAATCTTCCTTCTAGCTTTAAAGGCTGTGCTCCTGTGATGCACCCATCATGCCCAAGCACTTCAAAATCTTGTATATGTCATCATGAATTATTGTGGTCCAGCTAAACTTACTTACTTTCCATTCTTGGTACATGATTCAATTTTCTAACTCCACACCTTAGCATAAATTATCTACGATATGTAGAATGATCTTCTTCATCCCTGCTTCTGGAAATTCTCAGCTCCCTTCCAGGCTCAACTGAACCCATCCTCCTTTGAGACACAACTTCCCAATGCTTTCAGCTTTGGGTTTTACTCTAACTACCCAAAATAATTTATATTTACTTGGCATCCAGTTTGTACATACTTGTCTCTGTACTTTTTTCTCCCCACCAGTAGACTGTGAGCTACTTGAAGACAGAGACTGTTTCATTGCCTTTGGATTCTCAGCACCAGACCCAGTGCTAGGCACACTGTTGGAAATAAATGAATGTTTGTTGAATTGAATTGCATTGTATGAGAGACTTTTACTAGTTTAGTCAAAACCCATATAAGATGAATTCACATTCACAGTGTATATGGAGCTCTTTCTTTTCAATTTCCCATGAGGATGTTGCTGGAGGAAAGGCAAAACCAAGTCCCCATTTCAATTTCCAGTCCATTTTTAGCTTTTGATTACTTGGGTTTTCTATGTTAGAGCTAATATCCAATCTGTTACTTCCTATGGGCTTGAGTAGGGTTACAAAAAGGCCCACTGTCTTCAAAGAGTTTTCTGGGGTTTATCTCACCAAAACTCATGAGATCTACTCAGTTGGTGTTAGACGCTTATCTTAGGTCCTGTTTACCAGTAACTTAGAGTTTAAGCTCCTTAGGTTGAGATCCCTATCTTTGATGGTTTATGCTTTCTGAAATAATAGAGATCCTCCAAAAATCTATAAATAATGTTGTTGGGTTACCACATGACACCTCAGTTATATTTCCTCATAAAACAGAAAATATTTTATATTGTGCTTTCTGTCACAAGTATAATAATACTTAGGCATCACATTTCCTAAGGGCAGCATCAATGGCTTTATTAGTGGAGAAACTGAGGCATAGAATGATCAAGTTCCCAATATTAGGCAATATCTGAATCATGGCCAAAACCCAGGAAACTGACACTTTGGGCTTTGTTAACTTGGCAACTAACAAAACCAGTTAAAAAGTCATTAAAATGTCATTGGTGGAGCAGTAGTGGAGAGTGTTAATATGATGCCAAATAATTCATTTAACCAATGTGTTTCTTATTGTGATACGAACACAAACAATACAGATAATGTCAAATTTTATGTAGATTGTCCCCCTATTGGGTAGCTGAGGAAAAGATCATGAATCATGGAAAAAGTGGAGAGGGGAGCAGAAAGCATGAAACTGAGTATCATGTTGTCAATCAGTTGTTCTTCAAGGGCAGTGTGAAGGCCAGTGACAACTGCAAAGCACCTCTACATGCACAACTTTAGATTTCCTAGAATCTCTGACAGTGAAACAACTGGGCATATGTGACATTTCTGATACTCACATAGCTGAAAGAATGAAAGGCTAGTTCTATGAAGGTGAATCACATCCTGTGCACAGCACACATTCATCAGGTTATCACTGTGGTATTTTGGAGTTACTTAGGCTGAATGGGGAATTTTCCTTAGACACAAAGAATCAGAAAGTGGACATATAATCCATAGACCTGTGCTTTCTATAAAATATGCTATATTTTTATTATCTTTTTCTGCTTCTAAACAACTTAATTTTCCAGTGAAAATCAAGGCATAAGAAATTCCCACTGATCACATACTTCTGGCTCTACCCTAATCAGAAATAGTATATACCCAGGTATCTCTGATTCTTCCTATTGTTGTTCAGTTGTTTCAATCATGTCCTACTCTTCATGGCAGCATTTTTTTTGGCAAAAATACTACAGTGATTTGCCTTTTTCTTCTCCAGGTCATTTTACATATGAGAAAACTGAGGCAAACCTGGTTAAGTGACTTGCCAAGGGTCATATAGCCAGTAAGAATATAAGGCCAGATTTGAACTAAAATAAGGTTAATATAAATATTATTATTCTTTTAAAAGAATGGAATATGAATTATGAGAAAAGATGTCAGAATAGGGTATAATATTTTCTTGCTCTCCTAATACCCTGACAATCAAAAATAACTCCACAGAATAAAGTCTAGAAGCAGGAAAAACAGACAGGAGTTATGAATAAAGCTGAACAGCCTGGGATAACTAGCCTCAGTCCTAATACTGTAATCTCTGGGGGTAGGAATGGAGCAAATAGAGTGAAATCAGCAAAGTAACCCACAAAAGCAGGACAAATTCACCTTGTGTGTTAATCCCTGGAGCCTGCATCCTTGGAGATACAATTGTAATAACTAAATAGGATCCAGGTAAAACAAACACAAAAAAGTCCTGAAACTGGAGTTAATATACCCCAGCACAAAAGGAACTCTGAGAGTTTAGTAAATAAAGCCAATAATAAAATCTATTGACTTGGTTGCTAAAATTTAAAGATAAAAAACATTAAAATGAGTTAGCAAAGGGGAAAGAATCTAACTGTTGATAGCCTTTATGGGGATAGTGAAGACCTCAGCTCAAACTCAGAAGGCAGTGAAGTAAAAATACTCACTTAAAAAACAGCAAAGAAATACAATACATGACCACAATCTCAAAAAGAGCTTTTGGAAGGTCTTTAAAAATATCACAAAAACCAAATGATAGAGGTTGAGGAAAAATTAGGGGAAAAAAAGAACAATGCAAGAAAATCAAGAAAACTATGAAAGATCATCTAAATGGAAAAAGAGATCCAGAAATTCACAAAAGAAAATAATAAGAACAAGAATTGTGCAAGAAGAAACTAATGATTTCCTAAGACAAACAATAATTAAACAAAATCAAAATATGAAATAATAGAAAAGATTATGACATATTATATCCAAAAGTAACTGACCTGGAAACTAGATCAAGGAGAGACACTATAAGAATAGTTGGAAAGTTAGGATCAAAAAAAGTGTTTAGACTAGTGATGGGCAAACTATGGCCCATGGGCCAGATATGGCCCCCTGAAATGTTCTCTCAGGCCATGAGACAGTATCTGACGAATACAATGAGTAGGATACAATACAACGAGACTTCGAAAGAGTTGCCTTTAAACTAAAAGATTTTCAACTATTCCTAGGGGGGAAAAACTCAGAACACAGAAGAAAATTTGATCTATAAGAAATATAAAAAAGGTAATGAAAAACTAGTTGTAAGTGTGATGATTAAATTAAGTCTACACAAAGGTGAGAGCACCTTCCAATTTTGGGAGGTCCTAACCCACATGTGCTAGAGTGAGTAACCAATTAGAATTGAGACACCGCCCCCTACTCTTTCTATGAGAAACCGTCTATTGTAATTTGACAGGCAGGCTAAGGGAAGACACTGGAAGTGACATATAGGTGGCCCCTTTCAAAAGAGAGGGGAGGGAGGCTGCAACTGGTATGGTAAAGGAGACCTGAGGAAGATTTGCTGGTTTGTGACCTAGACTGTTCCACATGGGTAAGTTAGACTGACTCTCCTTCTCTTCCCTTGGCATATCTGGAGGTTTTACCCTCAGAAAGGCCTCTCTTGCCTCTCTAATTGTAAAAAGCCTTGTGGCTAGAAGCCTTGTTTAATTAACCTCTGTGCCCCAAATGCTGGGCCTCTAAATTCTTACCTGGTCTGGGTCTCTGGTCCAGGCCAGAGTTTCTCTCTCTCAATTTTCCTACCTTCAACCTTCCTAATTGTAAATAAATCAACATAAAAGTCAATTTTGATTTGAGATTATTCCTTATTTGGGGAAATTTCCCTTGGAGACCACGTTTTAATATATTAAACCCATAAAATCCCTTTTCCCCCCTTACATAAGTAACCCAAAAGATCAAGTTATTTGATTCCTGAATGGGAAAATGTCATCTTTGGCCCTATGGAATGATGTCATTGACTGTGTATTTTTAAAGGACTTGTATAAATGGAAGACTCAAGGTCAAAGTTAATGGAATGGAATGAGCTGCATAAGGGTTAAAAATTAAAGGTTGGACTAAATATATGAGAATATGGTCACCAAAATTAATTACTCAAGTCAGAATGACTTTTTATGGTAGCTTATTTACAAAAGGAGAGAGAGTGAAAGTAAAGGAAATGTAAAAGAGGATAGAGTAAGGTATCTAATTTAACACAATAAGCATTTTGCTCTGGCCCCTGGCTCAACCCAGGCAGGGCTAATTAGTCCTTAGCTGGAGGGCCCTCAGCCTTCAGCCAAGGGTCTGGTGATAAATTACGCAAGGGCTCTAGCCACAAAGCCTCTTCCAAGATGTGGGCCTCTCTGAAGGCTAGTCCCTTGAGAAAACCAGGAAGTGAATGAACCTTTTCACTCACCCACGTGGTAGTCCTAAAAGAGGGTCCAAGAACTGCCTCACCAATGTCAGGGTCTCAGGTCCACAAAACAAATCCTTCACCAGCCTTCAACTCGAACTCCAAATGGAACTAGAACTCTAAATTTAAATTCCAAAGAACTCACCCTCACAGGAATTTATAAATGTTTTTACATTTTACAACTCTCCACCAATGACTCTTCATATTTCACACACACACACACACACACACACACACACACACACACACACACACACAATGAAGACCTTTCGCCATAAGCTTCCTCTTCTTCCCTTTTCCTTATCTCATACAATTCATATGCTATTTGCCACTATCTTCTCCTTCATTTGTCTTATAAGAAGAGGCTGATCCTACAATATGTTGTCTAAAAGAAAAACATATCAGGCGGGTGGATGTACACAAGTTTAAGGTTAAGGGTTTGAGCAAAATCTTTTGGGTGTCAAATGAGAAAAAGAAGGCAGGAGTGGCAATTGTGATTTCTGACAAAGCCAAAGTAAAAATAGATATGATTAAAAAAGACAGGGAAGGTCATTACATCCTGATTAAAGGTAGTATAAACAATGAGGAAATAATACTGCTCAATATATATGCACCAAGTGGCATAGCATCCAAATTCATAAAGGAGAAACTGGCAGACCTCAAGAAGGAAATAGATAGTAAAACCATACTAGTGGGAGATCTAAATATTCCTCTTTCAGATCTAGATAAATCAAACAAAAAAATAAATAAGAAAGAGGTAAGAGAGGTGAATGAAGTCCTAGAAAATTAGATTTAATTGATATGTGGAGAAAAATAAATAGGGACAAAAATGAATACACCTTCTTTTCAGCTGCACACGGTACATTCACAAAGATTGACCATATAATAGGGCATAGAAACATTGCAAACAAATGCAAAAGAGCAGAGATAATAAATGTAACCTTCTCAGATCATAATGCAATAAAAATAATAATTAGTAAGGGCACCTGGAAAGGAAAATCAAAAACTAATTGGAAATTAAATAATATGATTCTCCAAAACCAACTAGTCAAAGAAGGAATCATAGAAACAATCAACAATTTCATTGAAGAGAATGACAATGATGAGACATCCAACCAAACTGTGTGGGATGTGGCCAAGGCAGTACTCAGGGGGAAGTTTATATCCTTGAGTGCATATATTAACAAATTAAGGAGGGCAGAGATTAATGAATTGGGCATGCAACTCAAAAAATTAGAAAGTGAGCAAATTAAAAATCCCCAAATGGAAACTAAATTAGAAATACTAAA
>NW_025368456.1:0-2063 GCF_016433145.1 Gracilinanus agilis | reverse complement strand
ATTATATATTATATAAATATAATTTATTTATATAAAATAAAAAAATTTTAAGACAGAAGGACTGGGGTAGGAAATGGGATTTAATGACTTGCTTAGAGTCACACAGCTAGGAAGTGTCTGAAGCCAAATTTGAACCCAGTTTCTTCCAACTCCAGGCCTGATGCTCTACCTAGCTACCTAGCTGCCCCATGTCCTAAGTGCTTTACAAATATCTCAAATGATCTTCACAATAACCCTGTTAAGTAGATGCTATTATCCCTATTTGACATCTGAGGAAACAGAGGTTAAGTGACTTGCCCAGGATCCCGCAGTCAATAAACATCTGAGGCTGGACTTGAACTGAGGTCTCCCTGACTCCAGGCTTAGCATTCTATCCTTGTCCCTAGGAAGTCCTTATATCTAGCCTCTCAACTCTCTAATTCAATACTTTATAAAGCCCTGACTATGTGCTAAATCCTGGGGATACAAAGAAAGTGGAAAACAGTCTCTGGTCTCAAGCTGGTCAGAGTATGATGGGGGGAGATAGCATGCAAATAACTATTACTAACAAAATGTATTCAAGGGAAATTGGAGGTGATTTCAGAGAGAAGGCAAATTATATTAGGAGATCTGAGATGAGCTTCTTGCAGAAGGGGGGAAACTAGGAAGTAGAGACAAGGATGGACAGAATCCCAGGCATCGGGAATAGCCAGCTCCAGGGGGTGTCTAGTTCCAGGATCTTTAAGGAAGCCGGTATCACTAGGTAATAGAATGCAGAAGAGAGTAAGGTGTAGGGGGAAGGGTACTAGATCTGGAATCAAATCCTAGCTTTGATACTTATTGGCTAAAGGTAGCTAGATGGAGATAGAGCTGGAGTTTGGAAGACCTGAGTTCAAGACCAGCTTCAGATATTTACTAGCCATGTGATCCTGGGCAAGTCATTAATCTCTATCTGCTTCAATTTCCTCAACTATAAAAATGCTAATAAATAGCACCTACCTCTCAGGGTTGTTGGGGTAGGGGAATGAAGTAATGTTTCTAAAGGACTTTACTAGCTATTATTATTATTAGAAACCTCAGTTTTCTCTGTAAAGTGGGAATAATAATTATATTCTCTGCCTCATTAAGTTGTTGGAAGGAAGCTTAAATGTTGTCAAATGCATACCTTCTGTCTTAGAATCAATACTGTGTATTGGTTCCATGGCTGAAGAGCAGTAAGGGCTAGGCAATGGGGGCTAAGTTAAGACTTACTCAGGATCACACAGCCAGGAAGTATCTGAGGCCAGATTTGAACCCAGGTCCTCCTGTCTCCAGGTCTACTCTCTGAGATTCACTGACACACACACCCCTCAGCTGCCCCCCTCATATCACTTTTTACCATTGCCTTGATCATAGCATCTACCTTCTTTTCTCTCAGCAACCCACTCTATCCAGCCTGCCAGCCCCCAGGGTTTTGGCAGAAGCTGGGCTCTCAAGCTGTCTATTCCTATTAGGTGTGTGTTCTATAGATAGCTACAGAGATGCCTTCCTGTCGTCAGCCCTGCCCCAGCCACTTCCTGGTCCCACATGCTTCTCCCTCTTTTAAACTTCCAGCAAAAGCTTAGTCGTGGAGGGCAGGTCTAGAAAGGGTCTGGCCTGGGATTTCGCTAGTGTAAGGAACTCCCAGGCAAGAGTCATCTCTACCCGTGCGATGTGAACTCCTTCTCTGCAATTTATAGAGATGCCTGCTACACTCAGGTTATGGCAGTTGGATTACACAGTATGCTTCAGAGTCAGGACCTGAACTCAAGTCTTCCTGGGTCTAAGACCTGCTCTCTATCCACTATACCACCCTGGCTCTCAGGTAGGCAGACAAGAAAAGAAAAGCCAAGATAGCCACAAACCTAGAGAAATAGATGCAGATTGGAGGCAGCTCATTGGATGGAGAGCCAAGCCTGGTGATGAGAGTCCTGGGTTCAAATCTGGCCTCAGACACTTCCTAGCTATGTGACCCTGAGCAAGTCACTTAACCCACATTGCCTAGCCCTTACCATTCTTCTGCCTTGAAACCAATACACAGAAAAGAAAGAAAGAAAGAGAGAGAG
>NW_025368455.1:0-2696 GCF_016433145.1 Gracilinanus agilis | reverse complement strand
AGTAACAATTTTGGCTGCCATATAACACCATGACTGACATAGACTTTGTTTCCCCATATCTTTTTGTTTCCTTTAAAATTAACTATTGTCGACATATTTATCCCATTTACAATCATGAAATACATTTCTCAAATCCAAGAATAGAGCTTTATAATAGATTTCACATTATTAATTTCTACCCAAAAGCTTGAGTTGTTAAGAACTTTAGAGTGCTAGACTTGGGAATCAGGAAGAACTGAGTTTAATTCTAGTCTAAAACACTTACTAGCTGCATAACTCTGGACAAGTCATATAACTATTCTGCCTCAGTTTCTTCATCTGTAAAATTGTCACATTAAGTACCTATCTCCTTGTGCTCTTATGAGAATCAAATAATATTTGTAAATTGCTTTGCAAACCTTATAACACTATATAGCTATTCCCTATTATTCTCCTGACTTTTCTTCACTCCAACAGTTAACTTTCCTTTCATATCTATATCATCTCCTAATTTGACAAGTATTCAAGTGATGCAAACACTTTACTGCTGGGAGCTCCTGTGTCAGTCCTCCACAAAGGATAGCCCTAAGGTCCTGAGGGGGGCATCCCCCTTATTTCTGGATATTGAAGCATTAGCAAAGGAGAATTTAGGTATTCTTTGCTTTAAAACATGACTCATCATTCTTATTTTCTCAGTAAGTCAAACAACAATCATTAAGCACTTGTTTTGTATTGGTTCCAAGGCAGAAGAGTGTATAGGGTTTATCAGTGGGGGTTAATGACTTGCCCAGAGTCACACAACTAGGACATGTCTGATGCCTAATTTGAACCCAGGACCTCCCATCTCCAGGTGCAGTTCTCTATTCACCGAGCAACCTAGCTGTTCATTGGTTATTTTTGATCTAGAGCAGTAATTCCTAAAGTGGGTGCCACCACCCCCTGGTGGGTGCTGCAGTGATCCAGGGGGGCAGTGATGGCCACAGGTGCATTTGGGGGTGGTGATAACTGTAAGGGAGCAGTGATAGTATGTGACAGTGGTGCTAAGTAATATTTTTTCTGGAAAGGGGGCAGCAGGCCAAAAAAGTTTGGGAACCACTGATCTAGAGCACCCAAATTGTACAAGACTCCAATGCAAAAGCTCTGGAAATTGAAAGTTTCCTAAAAGTTATCTGGCAGCTAAGTGGCACAGTGACTACAATGCCAGTACTGAAATCAGAAAGACATCTTCCAGGGTTCAAACCTGGCTTCAGGCACTTACCATGTAGCCCTAAGTCAGTCACTTAATTCTCTATTCCTCAGTTTCCTCATCTGTGAAATGAACTGCAGAAACGTCTCCAGCATCTTTGCTAAGAAAATTTCAAATGGGGTCTCAAAGAGTGGGACATGACTGGAAACAACAAGAACAAAGGTTATCTGCTGGGTCCTCCACTGCCTTTTTCTTCTAGATAGTTGATAAAAATAGATGATGGATGATAGATAGAGGATACATAGAAAAAAGAAAATATAAGTATATATCTATATGGATCTATGAATGTGTACACACATATGTGTATGTGATTATTTATATACAATGTAAAAATAATTAACTTGCAAAGTCACTCAAGATAATATCAAAAGACTAACTTCTTGATGATATACATCTATCAAGGATAACTTGATATATATCTAACTGCCTAAGGTAACTAACACACTTCTCATTTAGATAATCATTTGTTATCTGAACAAATTGCCTGAATTCAAGCAAGGAAAAAGACATGAGGGTTTTGTTTTGGTCTGTTTTGGTCCACAAAGGGAATAGCCTGAGGGGTGAGAAATATTGGAGAAGTCTTTCACCTCAAATTCTTTCTTTCTCATACATCTCCTACTGCTGGGCAGGGACACTCCTCTGACCCACAGACTTACAGCACTGAAAGCAAAGTTCTGAATTTAGGAGTTCAGGCACCACACTTGGAAAAGGCATCCTCTGATCTGATGCCAAGATGGTTTGGGGCGATCGTATTGTTGGATAGTTACTGCTGAGAGATCTGGAGTTTTAATGATAGATGTCAGCAAGAAAGTGAGTTCTGTAAAATATTTTTTAAACCCTTGTACTTCAGTGTATTGTCTCATAGGTGGAAGAGTGGTAAGGGTGGGCAATGGGGGTCAAGTGACTTGCCCAGGGTCACACAGCTGGGAAGTGGCTGAGGCCGGGTTTGAACCTAGGACCTCCTGTCTCTAGGCCTGAATCTCACTCCACTGAGCTACCCAGCTGCCCCTCTGTAAAATATTTTATAAAAAAGATCACAAGTTAAATCAGAAATTTTTATTACATAAAAATTAGATTTTTTTGTATAAAAAAAGTAATAAAATTAGGGGAGACAGGTAATTTATTGCTTGTTCCTCTATTTTATTTATGAAATGTTCTTTTATATCCAGGTCATAGATTCATTTTGGAGGTTTTCTTTCCTCATGGTGTGAGGTGTTTCTCTAATCATAATTTCTTCTAGGCTCCTGTCTAGGTTTTCACAGTGGTTCTTGTTGCATTTTGTTTTGTTTCATGGACTTTCCCTTAGTACCTGGGATTTTTAAGTTTATCATACACTATGCTTCTATTTGCTTCTGTTTATTCACTATCTAATCTGTTCCACTGATTGGCTTTTTTTTTTCTTTCTTCTCCAATTTATTAAAGAAGGGAAGGGGCAGCTGGGTGGCTCAGTGGATTGAGAGCCAGGCCTAGA
>NW_025368454.1:0-1201 GCF_016433145.1 Gracilinanus agilis | reverse complement strand
TCATTGCATTGCTGCTGGTACAGAAGTCCATTACATTCTATTTTACCACAGTGTATTGGTCTCTGTGTACAATGTTCTTCTGGCTCTGCTCCTTTCGCTCTGCATCAATTCCTGGAGGTCTTTCCAGTTCACATGGAATTCCTCCAGTTTATTATTCCTTTTAGCACAATAGTATTCCATCACCAGCATATACCACAATTTGTTCAGCCATTCCCCAATTGAAGGACATTCCCTCCTTTTCCAGTTTTTTGCCACCACAAAAAGCGCAGCTATAAATATTTTCGTACAAGTCTGTTTATCTATGATCTCTTTGGGGTACAAACCCAACAATGGTATGGCTGGATCAAAGGGCAGGCATTCTTTTATAGCCCTTTGAGCAAAGTTCAAAATTGGCAGCCAGAATGGTTGGATCAGTTCACTCATATTTTTCCTTCTCTCTTCCTCTCCCCTCATTGGCTGTATTCTTACTCCTGTTTATTCGCTGGATCTATGGGTTTGGGCTATTCTGTCCTGAAGGGGCTTCTGCTCTGCTCAGCTGACTAACTGGATTAGACTGATGGAGACTTCCTGGTTAAGATGGCTGCAGAGTAAAAAGTAGCTGCTTAACCTCTCCTAACCAAAACATATAGGACTCCTCAAGAAGACATAAAAACAAATCCAGAGGAACGAAGGAACCCCACAACAGGGCGCAGCATTGAAGGTACATGGGATCAGGGCATTTCCATGCTATAAAGGGGTGAAACAGCTCTCACAAAAACATGAGCTGAGCAACCCCCTCCCCCACCCTCACACCACCTACAGTGCCAAAGCCAGCGCACAAGAGTTAGATCAAGGTTGAGGCATGCATTAAGTCCTTGGCAGCTACCTGGGGTCACCAGGGTCTGCTCCTGAGAGCAGGAAGACTTAAGACCCCAAAAGGCTAAAGAACGCTTGCGGACTTTGAACACAGACCTTGAGTGCAGGCATGAGTGCGGGCGTAGACGCAAGTGCAGACACTGATTCTGAGTGCAGGCGTGGACCTTAAGTGGGGAACCAGTTCAGAGGAGTGCATGACTGTGGAAGCAGCACCCTGAGACTGTTAAAGGAGCCTCGGGCAGAGGAACAAGCAAGGGGACCACCAGGAGGCTTGACCCTGAGAACAACTAGACCTGAGACCTCAGGAGCCTAAAGAGTGCAGACAGACCCTAAGTGTGAGGATAAA
>NW_025368453.1:0-1445 GCF_016433145.1 Gracilinanus agilis | reverse complement strand
GCAAATGCACAACTTATAATTATAACTCTGAATGTGAATGGGATGAATTCGCTCATAAAACGGAAGCAAATAGCAGAATGAATTAGAAACCAAAATCCCACCATATGTTGTCTACAAGAAACACATATGAGGCGGGTGGACATATACAAGTTTAAGGTTAAGGGCTTGAGCAAAATCTTTTGGGCGTCAAATGAGAAAAAGAAGGCAGGAGTGGCTATTATGATTTCTGACAAAGCCAAAGTAAAAATATATAGGCTTAAAAAGACAGGGAAGGTCATTACATCCTGATTAAAGGCAGTATAAACAATGAGGAAATAACACTACTCAATATGTATGCCCCAAATGGTATAGCATCCAAATTCATAAAGGAGAAACTGGCAGAGCTCAAGAAGGAAATAGATAGTAAAACCATACTAGTGGGAGATCTAAATATTCCTCTTTCAGATCTAGATAAATCAAGCCAAAAAATAAATAAGAAAGAGGTAAGAGAGGTGAATGAAGTACTAGAAAAATTAGACTTAATTGATATGTGGAGAAAAATAAATAGGGAGAAAAAGGAATACACCTTCTTTTCAGGTGCACATGGTACATTCACAAAGATTGACCATGTAATAGGGCATAGAATCATGGCAAACAAATGCAAAAGAGCAGATATAATAAATGTAACCTTCTCAGATCATAATGCAATAAAAAGAATAATTAGTAAGGGCACCTGGACAGGCAAATCAAAAACCAATTGGAAATTAAACAATATGATTCTCCAAAATCAATTTTTCAAAGAAGAAATTATAGAAACAATCAACAATTTCATTGAAGAGAATGACAATGATGAGACATCCTACCAAACTCTGTGGGATGCAGCCAAGGCAGTACTCAGGGGGAAATTTATATCCTTGAGTGCATATATTAACAAATTAAGGAGGGCAGAGATTAATGAATTGGGCATGCAACTCAAAAAATTAGAAAGTGAGTAAATTAAAAACCCCCAGATGAAAACTAAATTAGAAATACTAAAAATTAAGGGAGAAATTAATAAAATCAAAATAAAAGAACTATTGAATTAATAAATAAGACTAGGAGCTGGTATTTTGAAAAAACAAATAAAATTGATAAAGTACTGGTCAATCCAATAAGAAAAAGGAAAGAAGAAAACAAATTGACAGTATTAAAGATGAAAAGGGAGACCTCACCTCTAATGAAGGGTAAATCAAGGCAATCATTAAGAACTATTTGGCCCAATTATATGGCAACAAATATAATAATTTAAGAGATATGGATGAATATTTACAAAAATATAAATTGCCTAGATTAACAGCAGAAGAAATAGAATACCTAAATAATCCCATATCAGAAAAAGAAATTGAACAAGCCATCAAAGAACTCCCTAAGAAAAAATCGCCAGGGCCTGATGGATTCACAAGTGAATTCTATCAGACATTCAAAGA
>NW_025368452.1:0-2082 GCF_016433145.1 Gracilinanus agilis | reverse complement strand
AATAAACTAACATAAAAAGCTAGAGTGAAAAGGTGCTAAACTAACTTTAGCCACCCTCGTAAAGAAGAGAGAGAGAGAAAGAGAGAGAGAGAGAGAAAAAAAAAAAATGTATAAGAGACAGAAGCTACAGAATTTATAAAACATAACATTGACCATGCAAATGTGAAGGCACAGGAGAGATTAAAGGGAATTTGGGGAAATACTAAGGGACTTCTGGGGGATGAAGTCCAAGGCTCAAAATCTCCATTTATATACTTCCATATTATTCATTTTTGTAATAATCTCTTAAAAACCAAAACCCCACAACCTACACTCATATAAACAAGTGAAAATCAAATGTTTTCCTTCTGCAATTCTACTCCCACAGTTCTTTCTCTTGATGTGGATTGCATTCTTTCTTATAAGTCCTTTAGGATTGTCCTGGATCCTTGCACTGCTATCAGTAGCAAAGTCAATTACATATAATCATCCCACAATGCTTCAGTCCTCCTGGTTCTGCTCATTTCACTCCACATCAGTTCATGGTGATCTTTCCAGCTCATAGGGAAATCAAGAAGTTTATCATTCCATATTGCACTGTAGTATTCCATCACCATCATATATCACAATTTGAACACCAGAGTATTAGACATTTATTAGATGTATGACCCTAGGCAAGTCATTTGCATTGCCTCAGGTTCCTCATCTGTAAAATTAGGATAATAATAGCACTTATCTCCCCAGTTTTAAGAATCTAATGAGTTAACATTTGTAAAGTGCTTTGCAAACTTCAAAGAACTATGTAAATGCTACTGAAAATATGATGATGATATCACAGGTAGGATTTGAACCCAGATCTTCCTGACTGAAGTCAACCTCTCTTTTGCTGTACTACCTCCCTATTCAAAATATAATATACAAATTATTATTGTGAAACTAAGATGAAAGGAAAAATCAGGTCTTTTGTTACTCATTGGGATAATAATCTGCCACCTTTACTCCATATTAGAGGAAGGAAAAAAAGTCAATTCTGTTGCAGAAATGCAACAGTTATGGAGAAAGAAGCTAAGAATGGGTCTGGGAGATCAGGTGTCCCTCTTGATCCAAGAACTTGAAGAAGCAAGTTCTCCCTCAGTGCCATTCACCATCCAGCAGGGCTTGGGGCAACATAAATGGCAGCATATGGAAAGATGTTCTGTGGGTCACCAATTGAATTTGAACATCTAACCAAGGTCTCTGTGTAGCCCGAGGATATTTGGGAGCCAATTTCTATGGTGAACCCAAAGATATCTTGGAGTGAATGTTGCCAGCTCATGTGCTAGTACTCAGGAACCTGTAATCAGAGCCACCCACAATTCAATACATTGACAAAAAAAAATCATTCTGTGTACAAATTAACCTTATGGGCTTGGAGAAAGGAATAATGAAAGGATCAGGGACATATCGTACAATCTATACCCTGCAAGCCACTTTTGTTTTAAGGAACAGAAACATTATAATAAGGCTGAGAGGGCAAGAGGTATAAGAAATTCCAGGCTACAGTCCTGCCCACAACAGCCAGCAAGTCACAGAGGGGGATGTATCCCATCTCCTGCCAAAGGACTATGCTGAGATCTAGCAAAAAAGTTTCCTCTACAAGCAGCAAAGCTAAAAAAAACCCCAGATGCTCAATAGATCCAAACTTCATAGATAACTGCCTCTAGGTTGGAGAATGAATGATGAAAATATTTATTGTAAGTGTCCTCTGGTATCTTCTGCAACAACACCTGGCTGGCAGCAGGGCCACAGAGGTCTCTGTTCAATAATTCCACCCTGAATAATGCAAATTATGCTTGTTGAACTGACCGGCAACATATGCCAGAGAGCCCAAGGGGAAATAACACAAAAATAGTCTCTTTGGTTGTTGTTATTTGTTCACGTGTGTCCAACTCTTCCTGACCCCATAGACCACACCATCCATAGGATTTTCTTGGCAAAGATACTAGAGTGGTTTGCTATTTCCATCTCCAGCAGATTAAGGCAAACAGAGGTTAAGAGAGTCACATAGCTATTATCAGGGGGCAGAATTTGAAACCAGATCTTCCTGACTCTAAGTCCAGTAGT
>NW_025368451.1:0-2967 GCF_016433145.1 Gracilinanus agilis | reverse complement strand
TATCCATTGGGATAAAAAACTCTATCTAACCCTACTGAGAAAGTCAGAAGGGATAAACCAAAGGGAGCAGGGGAGTGGGGAGGCCAAAAAAGGGAGGGGAGAAGAAGGGGGAGGGAATTCATTTGGTCTTTTAAAAAAAAAACAAAAAGAGGGGAACAACAAAGGAGGGGGAAGAAAGGGAAGTCAATCAAGGGAGGGGATAAGGGATACTGGCTCAAAGCAAACCACTGGTGTAAAAGAAAATAGTGTAATAAGAAGGAGTGGGTCTAGGGGAGGATACAAAAATGTCAGTGAATACACAACTAACAATTGTAACTCTGAATGTGAACGGGATGAACTCACTCATAAAACGGAAGCAAATAGCAGAGTGGATCAGAAACCAAAATCCTACCATAGGTTGTCTACAAGAAACACATATGAGGCGGGTAGACACACACAAGTTCAAGGTTAAGGGTATGAGCAAAATCTTTTGGGCATCAAATGAGAAAAAGAAGGCAGGAGTGGCTATCATGATCTCTGACAAAGCCAAAGTAAAAATAGATATGATTAAAAAAGACAGGGAAGGTCATTACATCCTGATTAAAGGCAGTATAAACAATGAGGAAATAACACTGCTCAATATATATGCACCAAGTGGTATAGCATCCAAATTCATAAAGGAGAAACTGGCAGAGCTCAAGAAGGAAATAGATAGTAAAACCATAATAGTGGGAGATCTAAATATTCCTCTTTCAGATCTAGATAAATCAAACCAAAAAATAAATAAGAAAGAGGTAAGAGAGATGAATGAAGTCCTAGAAAAATTAGATTTAATTGATATGTGGAGAAAAATAAATAGGGACAAAAAGGAATACACCTTCTTGTCAGCTGCACATGGTACATTTACAAAGATTGACCATGTAATAGGGCATAGAATCATGGCAAACAAATGCAAAAGAGCAGATATAATAAATGTAACCTTCTCAGACCATAATGCGATAAAAATAATAATCAGTAAGGGCACCTGGACAGGCAAGTCAAAAACCAATTGGAAATTAAACAATATGATTCTCCAAAACCAAATTGTGAAAGAAGAAATCATAGAAACAATCAACAATTTCATTGAAGAGAATGACAATGATGAGACATCCTACCAAACTCTGTGGGATGCAGCCAAGGCAGTACTCAGGTGAAAATTTATATCCTTGAGTGCATATATTAACAAATTAAGGAGGGCAGAGATTAATGAATTGGGCATGCAACTTAAAAAATTAGAAAGCGAACAAATAGAAAACCCCCAGATGAAAACTAAATTAGAAATACTAAAAATTAAGGGAGAAATTAATAAAATCGAAAGTAAAAGAACTATTGAATTAATAAATAAGACTAGAAGCTGGTATTTTGAAAAAACAGATAAAATAGACAAAGTACTAGTCAATCTAATAAGAAAAAGGAAAGAAGAAAACCAAATTGATAGTATTAGAGATGAAAAGGGAGACCTCACCTATAATGAAGGGGAAATTAAGACAAGCATTAAGAACTATTTCACCCAATTATATGGCAACAAATATAACAATTTAGGAGATATGGATGAATATTTACAAAAATATAAATTGCCTAGATTAACAGCAGAAGAAATAGAATACCTAAATAATCCCATATCAGAAATAGAAATTGAACAAGCCATTAAAGAACTCCCTAAGAAAAAATCACCAGGACCTGATGGATTCACAAGTGAATTCTATCAGATATTCAAAGAGCAACTAGTCCCAATACTATATAAATTATTTGATATGATAAGCAAAGAAGGAGTCCTACCAAATTCATTTTATGACACAAATATGGTACTGATTCCAAAGCCAGGGAGACCAAAAACAGAGAAAGAAAACTATAGACCAATCTCCCTAATGAACATAGATGCAAAAATCTTAAATAGAATATTAGCAAAGAGACTCCAGCAAGTAATTAAGAAGGTCATCCACCATGATCAGGTGGGATTTATACCAGGAATGCAAGGATGGTTCAACATGAGGAAAACCATCCACATAATTGACCATATCAACAGTCTAACAAACAAAAATCACATGATTATCTCAATAGATGCTGAAAAAGCCTTTGACAAAATACAGCATCCATTCCTATTGAAAACATTGAAAAGTATAGGAATAGAAGGACCCTTCCTAAAAATAATAAACAATATATCTAAAACCATCAACAAGCATTATATGCAATGGGGATAAATTAGAAGCCTACCCAATAAGATCAGGAGTGAAACAAGGATGCCCATTATCACCTCTATTATTCAACATAGTACTAGAAACACTAGCAATAGCAATTAGAGAAGAAAAAGAAATTGAAGGTATCAAAATAGGCAATGAGGAGACTAAGCTATCACTCTTTGCAGATGATATGATGGTATACTTAAAAAATCCTAGAGAATCAACTAAGAGGCTGGTAGAAATAATCAACAACTTTAGCAAAGTGGCAGGATACAAAATAAATGCACATAAATCATCAGCATTTCTATACATTTCCAACATATTAGAACAGCAAGAGGTAGAAAGAGAAACACCATTTAAAATCACCCTAGACAATATAAAATACTTGGGAATCAATCTAACAAAACAAACACAGCTATTATACGAAAACAACTACAAAACACTTTCCAAACAAATAAAACTGGACCTCAACAATTGGAAAGCCATTAACTGTTCATGGGTAGGACAAGCTAATATAATAAAAATGAACATCCTACCCAAATTAATTTACCTATTTAGTGCCATACCTATCAAATTACCAAAAAACTTCTTTACCGATTTAGGAAAAACTATAACAAATTTCATTTGGAATAACAAAAGATCAAGAATATCAAAGGAAATAATGGAAAAAAATGTGAAGGAAGGGGGCCTAGCAGTACCAGATATCAAACTATACTATAAAGCAGCAGTCATTAAATCAATATGGTACTGGCTAAGAGACAGAAGGGAG
>NW_025368450.1:0-3941 GCF_016433145.1 Gracilinanus agilis | reverse complement strand
TGATTCCAAATTGCCAGCCAGAATGGCTGGATCAGTTCACAGCTCCACCAGCAATGCATTAATGTCCCAATTTTGCCACACCCCCTCCAACATTCATTACTCTCCCCTTCTTTCATTTTAGTCAATCTGCTAGGTGTGAGGTGATACCTCAGAGTTGTTTTGATTTGCATTTCTCTAATTATTAGAAATTTAGAACACTTTCTCATGTGCTTATTGATACTTTTGATTTCTTTACCTGAAAATTGCCTATTCATGTCTCTTGCCCATTTATCAATTGGGGAATGGCTTGATTTTTTATACAATTGCTTTAATTCCTTGTATATTTGAGTAATTAGACCCCTGTCAGAGTTTTTCTTTATAAAGATTTTTTCCCAATTTGTTGTGTCCCTCCTGATTTTGACTACATTGTTTTTCTTTGTACAAAAGCTTTTTAGCTTAATATAATCAAAAACATTTAATTTACATTTTGTAATTTTCTCTAACTCTTGATTGGTTTTAAAGTCTTTCCTTTCCCACAGATCTGACAAGGAAACTATTCTGTGTTCACTTAACTTGTTTATAGTTTCTCTCTTTATATTCAAGTCATTCACCCATTCTGAATTTATCTTGGTGTAGGGTGTGAGATGTTGATCTAGACCTAATCTCTCCCATATTGTTTTCCAATTTTCCCAGCAGTTTTTGTCAAATAGTGGATTCATGTCCCAAAAGTTGGGCTCTTTGGGTTTATCATACACTGTCTTGCTGATGTCATTTACCCCAAGTCTATTCCATTGATCCTCCTCTCTCTTAGCCAGTACCATATTGTTTTGATGACTGCTGCTTTATAGTATAGTTTAATATCTGGTACTGCTAGGCCCCCTTCTTTAACATTTTTTTTCATTATTTCCCTTGATATTCTTGATCTTTTGTTATTCCAAATGAAATTTGTTATAGTTTTTTCTAATTCAGTAAAGAAGTTTTTTGGTAGCTTGATAGGTATGGCGCTAAATAGGTAAATTAATTTGGGTAGAATGTTCATTTTTATTATGTTAGCTTTTCCTACCCATGAACAATTAATGGCTTTCCAATTGTTTAGATCCAGGTTTATTTGTTTGGAAAGTGTTTTGTAGTTGTTTTCATATAATTGCTGTGTTTGTTTTGGTAGATAGATTCCCAAGTATTTTATATTGTCTAGGGTGATTTTGAATGGTGTTTCTCTTTCTACTTCTTGCTGCTCTAGTGTGTTGGAAATGTATAGAAATGCTGATGATTTATGTGCATTTATTTTGTATCCTGCAACTTTGCTAAAGTTGTTGATTATTTCTACAAGCTTCTTAGTTGATTCTCTAGGATTTTTTAAGTAGACCATCATATCATCTGCAAAGAGTGATAGCTTAGTCTCCTCATTGCCTATTTTGATACCTTCAATTTCTTTTTTTTCCTCTAATTGCTATTGCTAGTGTTTCTAGTACTATGTCGAATAATAGAGGTGATAATGGGCATCCCTGTTTCACTCCTGATCTTATTGGGAAGGCTTCTAATTTATCCCCATTGCATATAATGCTTGTTGATGGTTTTAGGTATATACTGTTTATTATTTTTAGGAAAGGTCCTACTATTCCTATACTTTTCAGTGTTTTCAATAGGAATGGATGCTGTATTTTGTCAAAGGTTTTTTCAGCATCTATTGAGATGATCCATGTGATTTTTGTTTGTTAGACTGTTGATATGGTCAATTATGTGGATGGTTTTCTTAATGTTGAACCAACCTTGCATTCCTGGTATAAATCCCACCTGATCATGGTGAATGATCTTCTTAATTACTTGCTGGAGTCTCTTTGCTAGTATTCTATTTAAGATTTTTGCATCTATGTTCATTAGGGAGATTGGTCTGTAGTTTTCTTTCTCTGTTTTTGGTCTCCCTGGCTTTGGAATCAGTACCATATTTGTGTCATAAAAGGAATTTGGTAGGACTCCTTCTTTGCTTATCATATCAAATAATTTGTATAGTATTGGGATTAGTTGCTCTTTGAATGTCTGAAAGAATTCACTTGTGAATCCATCTGGCCCTGGCGATTTTTACTTAGGGAGTTCTTTGATGGCTTGTTCAATTTCTATTTCTGATATGGGATTATTTAGGTATTCTATTTCTTCTGCTGTTAATCTAGGCAATTTATATTTTTGTAAATATTCATCCATATCACCTAGATTGTTATATTTATTGCCATATAATTGGGCAAAATAGTTTTTAATGATTGCCTTAATTTCCCCTTCATTAGAGGTGAGGTCTCCCTTTTCATCTTTGATACTATCAATTTGGTTTTCTTCTTTCCTTTTTTTATTAGATTGATGAGTACTTTGTCTATTTTATCAGTTTTTTCAAAGTACCAGCTTCTAGTCTTATTTATTAATTCAATAGTTCTTTTACTTTTGATTTTATTAATTTCTCCCTTAATTTTTAGTATTTCTAATTTAGTTTTCATCTGGGGATTTTTAATTTGCTCGCTTTCTAATTTTTTGAGTTGAATGCCCAATTCATTGATCTCTGTCCTCCTTAATTTGTTAATATATGCACTCAAGGATATAAATTTCCCCCTGTAGTACTGCCTTGGCTGCATCCCACAGAGTTTGGTAGGATGTCTCATCATTGTCATTCTCTTCAATGAAATTGTTGATTGTTTCTCTGATTTCTTCTTTGACTAAATGGTTTTGGAGAATCATATTATTTAATTTCCAATTAGTTTTTGATTTGCCTGTCCAGGTGCCCTTACTAATTATTATTTTTATTGCATTATGATCTGAGAAGGTTACATTTATTATTTCTGCTCTTTTGCATTTGTTTGCAATGATTCTATGCCCTATAACATGGTCAATCTTTGTGAATGTGCCATGTGCAGCTGAAAAGAAGGTGTATTCCTTTTTGTCCCTATTTATTTTTCTCCACATATCAATTAAATCTAATTTTTCTAGGACTTCATTCACCTCTCTTACCTCTTTCTTATTTATTTTTTGGTTTGATTTATCTAGATTTGGAAGAGGAATATTTAGATCTCCCACTATTATGGTTTTACTATCTATTTCCTTCTTGAGCTCTGCCAGTTTCTCCTTTATGAATTTGGGTGCTATGCCACTTGGTGCATACATATTGAGCAGTGTTATTTCCTCATTGTTCATACTGCCTTTAATCAGGATGTAATGACCTTCCCTGTCTTTTTTAATCCTATCCATTTTTACTTTGGTTTGTCCGAAATCATAATAGCCACTCCTGCCTTCTTTTTCTCATTTGACACCCAAAAGATTTTGCTCGAACCCTGAACCTTAAACTTGTGTATGTCCACCCGCCTCATATGTGTTTCTTGTAGACAACATATGGTGGGATTTTGGTTTCTAATCCACTCTGCTATTTGGTTCCGTTTTATGAGCGAGTTCATCCTGTTCACATTCAGAGTTATAATCATCAGTTGTGCATTTGCTGACATTTTCAAATCCTCCCCCATTCCTACCCCTTCTCCTTAAACTATTTCCTTTAAAACCAGTGGTTTGCTATTATGACCCTATCCCTTATCCCCTCCCTTGATTAACTTCCCTTTCTACCCCCTCCCTTATTTTTCCCCCTCTTTTTGTTTTTAAAGGCCTTTTGAATTCCCTCCCCTTCTCCCCTCCCTTTTTTGACCTTCCCGCTCCCCTGCTCCCCTTGGTTTATCCCTTCTGACTTTCTCAGTAGGGTTAGATAGAGTTTTTTATCCCAATGGACAATAAAGCTACTCTTCCCTCTCTGGGTTGATTACACTAAGAGTAAGGTTTGATTATTACCTCTTAATGCTCTCTTCCTCTCCTTCTTATAATAGTATTTGTCCCCTCTCCCTCCCATGCCCTCTTTGTGTGTAATAGAATATTCTATTTTCTTATTCACTCAAGTTTCTCTTGGTGTCCCCTGCTATTTACCCCCTCTTTCCCATCCC
>NW_025368449.1:0-2344 GCF_016433145.1 Gracilinanus agilis | reverse complement strand
CATGGTGGTGCACCTGCAGCTATAGGGTCTAGCTGAGCTGAATAATAAGCAATTGGACGCTGGTATGGTCCCAAAGTTTGGGTTAAAACACCTGAAGCTACTTCTCTATGCTCATATACATAAAAAGTAAATGGTTTGTTATAATCTGGGATGCCTAGAGCAGGAGCAGACAGAATAGCTTGTTTTAAATTCAATAGAGCTGACTTGTGTTCTGGCTCTAATTTAAGTGGTTCAGGGACTGAATCTTTTGTTAATGCTATAAGGGGTTTAGTAATTTCCCCATAGCAAGGGATCCATTGTCTACAGAAACCTGTTGCTCCTAGGATTGCTCTTAAGTGTTTTTTAGTGGTAGGATTGCTCAATTTTTGAATATTTTCAATGCGCTTAAGGGATATATAGCGTGCACCAGCTGTCAAGATGAACCCCAAATATTCTACTCTGGGGAGACACCACTGCACTTTCCCTTTTGCTATCTTATGTCCTCTTTTATGTAACTCTAAAAGAAGATGCTTACTATCTTCCTGGCATGTTTCAGCATCAGGTGAAGCCAGGAGCAAGTCATCTACATATTTAATCAATTTACTATTTTTAAATATTATATTTTCTGTATCTTGGCTCAAAATCTGTGCAAAAATACATGGGCTCTCACAATATCCCTGGGGGAGACGCCCCCAGGACCACTAAGAATTATTCCAGGTAAAGGCAAATATATGTCTGGAATTCTCATGAATAGGAATTGAGAAAAAAGCTGAGCACAGGTCCACGACCGTAAAGTAAGTGGCTGTGCTAGGAATAGAAGAAATAATTGTGTTTGGGTTTCAAACCACTTGGTGTCTCTTTATAACATGATTGTTTATAGCCCTTAAATCTTGAACAAATCTATATTGGGATTTTCCATCTGAGCCTAATTTCGGCTTCTTGACAGGTAAAATAGGTGTATTATATTCTGACTTGCATGGGATTATTATTCCTTGCTCAATTAGTGAATTTATCACTGGGGTAATTCCTCAATGGCTTCTTTTGATAAAGGGTACTGAGGAATGGAGGGAGCTGGCCCTCCTTTTGTTCTAATCTGAACAGGTATAGCTGATTTAAATAGGCCCATATCAGTAGAAGATGTAGCCCATAGAGACTCTGGGTTATCATCTGGGATTTTAAAAGTGGGAGGCTCTTTTACTTCCTGCTTTTCTGAAAGAAGTACAGGGAGTAGGTCTAAAGAGTCCTCTGGCAATTCCAGTGACATAGAACCATCTGGATTGCAAATTATTATGGCTTTAAGTTTACATAATAGATCCCTTCCCAGTAAATTTGTGGGGGATCCAGGCATTAAAAGAAAGAAGTGTTCTATTAATAAAGGTCCAAGGCTTACCATATGAGGAGAAAGTTTGGGGACCTTTTGAGGTGTTCCTGATACCCCTACTACATTTAGAGAGCCAATAGAATTACAGTTTATCTCTGGCTTGCTCACCAGTACTGATCTTGAAGCCCCAGTGTCCAGCAAACAATCATAATATGAATTACCCACTTTTAGGGTTACATGAGGTTCCTTACTATTTGGGGGGAAATGTATAGGGATAATAGGCATTAGAACATCATGGTCGGGAAAGTCAAAGATTTCCCTTTCTGATTCCAAAGCCGTCCCTCCCCCCACGCACCTTCATAAAGATGCTTGGGCCTCTAATTCAAATGGGCAAATGGCAGTTTCTACATTGATTTGGACTGCCCAAACGGCAGTCCCTTATTCTTGATTTGTTACTTATTGTCACGTGTGGGTAACTCATCTCCCCTCCCCACTAAGGGAGGTTAGGGTAACATCATTAGCATGCCTAGGTTGAGTAGATTTTTGACTATTAATGGGCTGGAGCTAATTCTATTTATATACTCCTCCATTGGATTGTGAGCTCCTTGATGGGAAGGACTGTCTTTTATTTCTTTTTATATCTGTAGAATTTAGCACAGTACTTAGTCCATAGTGCATACTTAATAAATAAATAATTATTCATTAATTGTTTCATTTAAAAGAGATTGGATTAATTTTTTTATGTATCATTATTATATCAATTCTAATAAAATATGTCAAAGCCTACCACTGTCAGCTAGAACAGAGTATAACCCTGAGCTATGACTTTAGGATTTAAAAAAATGTGTTCCACTAAATTTATAAATGATTTCCAAAAAATAGTGCAAAACAAGTTTAAGGCTCCTCTGGTAATGCTATACCAATAGATATATTGATAAAGTGATATAGGGGAAAGTACATAGTTCTACAAGAAATATTCACACTCTGAGAAACCAAAAGGACCAAAGGAAAGAAAGGCAAATAGATTGGACACAGTATTACAAA
>NW_025368448.1:0-2813 GCF_016433145.1 Gracilinanus agilis | reverse complement strand
TCCTGCCACTTCCCTCCTGTAGCCAAGGACCAATTCCACTGGGTTTCACATGTGTCATTGATCAAGACTTATTTCCATATTATTAACATTTGCATTAGTGTGATTGCTTAGAGTCTATGTCCCCAATCATATCCCCATCGAACCATGTGATCAAGCAGTTGTGTTTCTTCTGTATCATTGATACAGGGACAGATATCAGTTGCTTGAGGAATCTCCCTAGTGATTGTGAAATGCTTGGTTCAGTCATTGTGAAAGGAGCATCAGGTGTTCCACAGACTGCACCAAAGTTTCAACTGAAAATGGTGAAATTGGGACCAATAGAATTTGACCATCAATTCTTATTATTACCACAGTGTCCTAACAGTCTCATAGGTAGAGATATCCTGTGCAAACTTGCAGCTACAATATATTGTGAACCAAGTGGAGAGCTGTATTTGCACCTGCCCAAAAGGTCATTGAAGCATCATCCAGACTTATGCCTAAATAGGATAACAGAAGATCACACCGTTTTAGTTCTGGATCAAAACAACTTATACAAGATTCCAGATACTCTACTAGTAGGAGTATGGGCTAGTAGTTCATCAGATGTGGGTAGAATCCTTTCTGCTAAGCCAGTGAAAATAAAAGTGAAAGAAGGAATGAAACCACCTATCATTCCTCAATTTAAACTGAGCAAAGAGGCTGTGGAGGGAATAAAACCTTTGATCAAGGAATTATTAGCTCAAGGCATCCTGGTGCATGGTTTTTCTGAATTTAACACTCCTATTTTACCAATCAAGAAGGCAAAATTAGATGCTAATGGGAACATCCAGTGGAGAATGGTACAAGATCTTAGAGCAATAAATGCATATGTGGAAGACATCCATGCAGTTATTCCAAGTCCATCACAGATAATTGCAGGGATTACTCTGGACTCAAGATGGTACACCATGATTGATCTGTCCAATGCATATTTCAGCATTCCAATCCACAAAGACAGTCAAAGATTGTTTGCATTCACCTGGGAAAACAAGACATTGTACAGGAGTCGTCTTCCTCAGGGATTCAAAAATTCGGCTTCAGTCTTTTGTCAAATACTGCAAAAAGATCTAGAATCCATATCTTTCACTGCTAGCAAATTGGTGCATTATGTAGATGACATCCTGCTAACGTCACCAACAGGAGAAATCTGTCACAGAGACAGCATCCATCTAGTGGAAGAACTATATAAGAGAGGACATAGAATATCCAGAAACAAAGTGCGGTGGGTAAAAAAGAAAATCGAGTTTTGGGGATTCACATTACAGGGTGGAACTAGAAGTATATCAAAGAAGAGAATTGAGGATATACAGAAACTCAGCTTACCTAAGACCAAGAAACAGCTAAGAGCAATAATTGGCATGACTAGTTTTTACAGACAGTGGATACCTGGGTTTTCTCTAATTTCTAAGCCTTTAACAGAGTTAACCAGGAAAGACATCAAAGAGCCACTGAAGTTAACAAGAGAACACATACATGCCATTGAGAAGTTAAAGTCAGAAATTCTTTCTTCTCCTGCCCTAGGCATTCCAGATCACAACAAAGTTTTTCATCTATTTATCCATGAAGATAAGGGAATTGCTTGTGCAGTGCTCACTCAGTATTTAGGAAGCAATTTAAGACCTGTGGCTTACTATAGTTCTACACTAGATCCTGTTATCCAGGGAATGGTTTCCTGTTTGAAGATTATTGCTGATGCAGCTTTGATGGTTAGAAGAGTTCTAAGCTGGTTCTGGGAGGGGAACTCAGATTGTATTCCCAGCATCAAATAGAAACCACACTGAGGAATGCAAATCTGCAGGCTTTCACATCTCAGCAAATCTCTCAGTATCAAGCTGTTTTGTTAACAAATGAAAACTTAACCTTCCACAAGTGTAAATCCATCAATCCAGCGACTCTTATTCCAGAACTTCCATTAGAAGGGAATAGCCTTCATATTTGTGAGGATACATTAGAACTAGTACAAAAGGCTAGAGAAGATCTTTCTGATGTTCTTATGGAAGATGCCGACCTCACACTGTTTTGTGATGGCTTGAGTTATCATCATGGTGGGAAAAGTGACTGGCGCAGCTGTAACTACCCAAAATGAAACCTATGGTATGCAGCACTTGGGCCAGACATCTCGGCTCAAGGGACAGAAATTTTTGCATTGACTCAAGCATTGAAAATTGGTAAAAACAAAGCTCTGAATGTTTTTACAGACTCGAAGTATGGATTTTCGATAGTGCATTCTTCAGGAGAAATTTGGAAGAAAAGAGGGTTTATAACATCTAATGGGAAAGCAATAGCATATGGGAAACTAATTAGCGAATTGTTGGAGGCCATACAATTGCCAGCAAAGTTATCTGTAATACATTGCAGGGCACATCAAAAGCTAGTGGGACCAATACAGATAGGCAATCACAGAGCGGACATCACGGCTAAATTTGCAGCCAGGTGTGGGGAAAAAGCTGTATTTCACCTAGCCTTAGTGGATAGAGATGAACTATTACAAGCCTATTCACAAAAGGAAGTGGAATACTGGCAGAAAAATCTTGGAGCCACTCTGGTGAATGGAGTCTGGATGTCAATCTCTGGAAAACCGTTCTTGCCGAAATTATTGTACCACACTGCATTTGCAGCAGTGCATAGAAAAGGCCACTATGGAGTTTTAGGAGTGGTAGATACAATTCGCAAAAGCTGGATAGCAATAGGCGTGACTACAGAAGCAAAAAGAGTGTGTGATGGTTGTTTCATATGTCAACAATACAACAAGGCTATAATTAAGACAAGAGCCTTTGGAGGGAAACCTTTAG
>NW_025368447.1:0-1855 GCF_016433145.1 Gracilinanus agilis | reverse complement strand
TTTTTTTTTTTTTTCCTATGGACACGTGGGAACTATCAAACTACATTTCCCGTGGTCCAACGAGTTTCCGGTTCCAGTTCTTTGGGCGTGGGGACGTCTGAGTCACCACGCAGAGAACAGTTTAAAATGAGAGGAAATCCGAAAGTAAATCCTTTTTAGCTCTTTAGCTCTTTAGCCTCTTTAGCTACTGGGCGCAGGATGAGAGGGGAGGTAATTATGGCTGAAGTGGCAGTTTTGAATTCTTACAAGCGTGTGGTCTAATGACTTTATCTATCAGCATGGCTTTAATTAAAATACTAATTTCTATATTTATATCAGCCTTTATTATTTTTAATCTTAATAATATATAGTATGTATCATGTGTATATGTGTGTATTGTTACGATTAAAAATAATAAAGACTGATATAATAATGTAAATTAGTATTTTAATTAAAGCCATGGCCATGCTGGTAAAATCATTAGACCACGCGCTGGTAAGAATTCAAACTGCCTCCGCCATTTTACCTTTTGTACCTTCCTGCGCCTGCTAGCTCAGAGAGAGACTTCCTCCTCACCCAGGAGATTTAACCCCTCTCTTACATCATACTACTTCTTGTTTGCCATGAGGAATCATGGGAAATGTAGTTTCAAAGTCTCTCATGTGTCCATAAAATATATATATAAATATATACTTTTAGATGGCATCTCCCAAATTCCAATTTTACAGTATGAATGTAAAATTCTGTGAATAATTTGATAATAGAGTTGCAAACATTTAAATGTAGTTTGCATGAAGGAATTTAATGTTTTGTTGTAATTTTGCTGTAAAACTTATGCGATGTTGTGTTGAAAATGCATTTTTCCAAATGTGTTTGCATTTATTAGTTGATAGGATATTTCTGTATTAGAATAGGAGTTGTGTTTGATGTTTGTTTTGACTTTTGTGTTGATATGTCATATTTGCTGTTGATATTGTTTTGTTGGAAATTTTGCATTGTTACTTGTTGCTTTGTGCTTTGAACTATGTATTTTCAATGTATTTATCCCTTTACCTTTCCTTGTTGAAATCCCTAGTGTAGGGTAGAGTAGGATACTGTTAGTTAGAATAGAGTTAGTGTAGGTTGTTTGTTATTTTGGGTTAGAATTTTAGTTTAGTTTGCAGTGCACAAATACCAAAATATTGTTAATTTTGGCTTTGTGCAAAGGGGGAACTGTTGTGAGGAGGATTACTTAGTTATTGTTTTGGAGACCTAACAGGAAAGGCTAAAGAATTCCAAATGGAATGGGGAAGCAGGAAGTGTGCCCCTCTCTCTGAGACGGACACCATGGTGATTGGGACAAGTTGTAACTAACCCTGGGAGACCTCAGAGGAAGTGGAGTTTGTGCCCTGATTCCCTGGGATCCTGAAGGAAGACTGATCTCTACTTGTGGGAGATTTTTGGTGGAGACTATTAATCCCAACCTGAGTTGCAGGTTAACTTGGATTGGGTTAGCTCCTAGAATCTACCCACCTGAAAGACTACTGCTAGTGGTCCTGGAGGAGCTGCAACATCACTGGAGTGTGTCAGGACTCTGCTGTGAGGATACCCACTTCAGGCCTGCTATTCTCTGGGCCCTGTCTTGCTTTAGGTTTAGTTCAGTAGAGATAAGTCCCTCCCCTGACCCTGTGGTTTGCCCTTAGTCTGAAAGTGTAGAAACCCCTATTCCCATCCTTTACCATAGTTCCCTTAATTAAATTTGTTAGAAAATCTTTTGCTTGCTAGTTTCCATAGGCCCCTTGTCTAGATGGTGCAGGGTGACAGTTAGGGCCTAACTGCCACTTCTGTTAACAGACATTTCCTTAGCAGTTAAACCCAGTCTCCCTACCTTGTTAAG
>NW_025368446.1:0-1808 GCF_016433145.1 Gracilinanus agilis | reverse complement strand
CAAGGCCTAACTTATAAGAAGAATTAAGGATGATAATGAGATTTTGACCCTGGGTGACTGGGAGAGTAGGAATGTTCTTGACAGTAATATGGAAGTTTGAGACAAAGAAGGATCTGAAGTGAAAAACAATGCATCCTGCTTTAAGATGAGTTTCAGATGCCATGGGACCATCCAGCTCAATATGTCACAGAGGTGGGTAGTAATATGAGACTGTAGCTCAGGAGAAAGACCAGGATAAAGAAATCTAGAAACTATTGACTTAAAGATAAAATTGAACCCATGGGAGTTCATGAGATCACTAAGGGAAATAGTATAGAAATAAGAGGAAGAGGGCCTTGAACAGTGCTTTAGGGAGAACATATAATTAGTGGGCATAACACAGATGAAAAACCAGCAAAGTATACTGAAAAAGAGTAGTAAGATAAGTAGGAGGAAAATTAGGAGAGTAGTGTTGTGCAAAATCTAGAGAAGAGAGAGGAACCAGGAAATAAAGATGGTCAACAGTGTTAAGTGCTATACATAGGTCAATTAGGATGAAAACTGAGAGAGTGTCATTATTATGGGGGATTTAGAAGAGAGAAAACAGGAAGTGGAGGTACCAAGTGTAAATAGTTTCTCAAGGAGTTTAAGGAGAAGAGATATTAGATAAATAATTCCCAGGGATGGTAGGACCAAGTGAGAATTTATCTTTTCTTTTCTTTTTTTAATTTTGAATATTTTTCCATGGTTCCATGATTCATGATTCTCTCCCCCCTCCCCTCACCATCTCACCAACCCTACCACTATCCGTTCCTGGAGCTGACAAGCAATTCCACTGGGTTATACATGTATCATTGTTCAAAACCTATTTTCATGTTATTTATATTTGCAGGAGAATGATCTTTTAACATCAAAACTCTGATTATATCCCTATCTAACTACATGATTGATCGTATGTTTTTCTTCTGCATTTCTGCTACCACAGTTCTTTCTCTGGATGTATTCTTTCTCATAAATTGCTCAGGATTGTCCTGGGTCATTGCATTGCTGCTAGTAGAAAAGTCTCTATGTACAGTGCTACTGGTTCTGCTCCTTTCTCTCTGCATCAATTCCTGGAGGTCTTTCTAATTCACATGGAATTCCCAAATGTGCAGTTTAAAATGTTCTAAATTCTGGGAGACTACACCACTTCCTTTGTGGGAGGTGTCTGAGGAAGGTATAAGAGAAAGGGAGAGCAGAGGTTTTCCTGCCTTTTTTTTGGAGAACTGAGGAGAGCCTTGGTCACCTTGGAGATGTAATTCCTAGCCTTTTCCCTTACCTAACTTTTTCTAATCTAAATAAATCCAGCTATTCTAATTCCTAAAGTTGTAGCTTGATTTTTGTTGAGCTCGGAAGGGTTAATTTCCTACTGGGGCGGGGGGCTACTGGCTTGGCTACCTTCCTCCTATTCCCTTTCCCTTCCTTCTCCTCCTACCTTCCTCTCTTCACCCACTCACACAAATAAGGATTTTTCAAGGATACAGACGACATAGTTGTGTTTGTAGACAGCAGATGAGGAGCCTATATGAAGGTAGAGATAAAGATAAAAGAATGGAGATGATAGTAGAGGAAATTTGCTGAGAGGGGATGGGATCCAATTTTCATGTAAAGGGGTTGATCTTGGCAAGAAAAATGACGACTTTTTCATCTTGGACCAGGGAGAAGAAAGAGACGGGAGGTCCTAGGTTCAAATCTGACTTCAGACACTTCCCAGCTGTGTGACCCTGGGCAAGTCACTAGAACCCCATTGCCTAGACCTTACCACTCTTCTGTCTTGGAGCCAATACACA
>NW_025368445.1:0-1577 GCF_016433145.1 Gracilinanus agilis | reverse complement strand
CCTTCCTTCCTTTTAGAGAGGTCAAGGAAGGTTTTCACAGGAAGGGCTAGGCTTCATTAATTCATCCTTGAAGGATAAATAAGATTTATGTAAGTAGAGAAGGTGGCAGAGGGGATTTTGAGCTCTGAAAATTATATCCATAAACTATAGATGAAGAAAAGTTTGAGTTCTGAATGGAATACTTCTTCCCCTTTACCTGTCCCCTCCCTAATCTCAGCCAAGAGTGAACCTATGATTGGCATGGCTTTTGTACAGCATCTCTGGATGAATCACAGGGCCTAAGAAATGCCTCTTTCCTACAGGGATAAATTCTTTATTACTCTCAAGAGGTAAGAGGTGATCTTGGCTTTGTGTAATTTTAAGGCAGCCAGTGATAGTGACAAATTTTATCCATCATCGCCTTTGTGTTTTGTCTATAAGATACCCAGCAGGTAGCTTGATGGATTTTTTGTTTTCATTTCACTTAGTTCAGCACATGAATGAAATGACTAACTGTTTAGCTGCTATATATACATAGGTATACAGCCTTTCTAAGCTAATACAGCCTTGTAAGGAAACTTGTTATTGAAGCACGTTCAAAGGAGAGTGAGTATGATGGTGAGGGAACTAGAAACCATGATGAAAGAGGATTCGTTGAAAGAATTGGGGTTATTTGCGCAAAAAAGAGAAGAATTGGGGAGGGGAATGGGGGCATGACTGCTGATTTCAAATATTTAAAGAACTGTCATAAAGAAATTGGCTCCAAAGAGTTGAACTGAGAGAAATGTAGAAGTCATAGAAAGGTAGATTTAAATGAGCAATTTGGTACAAGGAAGGCTGAACCTGGATTCAGGAGACCTAGATTCAAATCCTGCCTCTGATACTCAGTTACTTGACCATGGGCAGATTATTTAAATCTTCCCAGATTTCTTCATCTAAATTCTAGATTCATCTAAAACTAGATTCCCAGTTTCTTCATCTAAAATGGAGATGATAATCCTCATGCTACCCAGTTCACTGAGTTGTTTAGTCCAGGAAAATTCCTTATAAAACTTAAAAGTGCTACATCTTTGTAAGTTATTGTAAAGGAGACACTTAAGCCACATGACAAAAATAAGAGATAAAAAGGTAGACAGCTTATATATTTCATTGTTTTCTAGAAGTTGAGAACTAGAGAAAGGCTCCTAGCATGTTGGGTGTCCTCTCTTGGGCATTTATGGGAAGATATGTGCAAGAGTCACATAGGATGTAACTACAAATTGTACTACTGGAGGGAATACATATGGTAATGAAAGAGATATCATTGGTGAAGAGAAATCCCAGGCAGGATACCCCACTATCCTGATTAGCTTCTTCTCTGTAACTTAAAGTCTAAGAGATTTACCTGGGGTATAGAAAGGCTCTCAGTCAGGAAGTAAATGGACTGACAAGTATTAAGAGATATGTGCAGGATCACATAGCCAGTATATGCCAGAGGAAGTAGTAGAATCTAGGTCTTCCTAATTTTGAGGTTGGCTCTCTCTCCATTAGGCCATGTTGCCTTTTCTTCTTTTCCTTCCTTCCTTCCTTCCTTCCTTCCTTCCTTCCTTCCTTCCTTC
>NW_025368444.1:0-5049 GCF_016433145.1 Gracilinanus agilis | reverse complement strand
ATATTTATATATATTATATATAAATATATATATATTGCTCACTTTCCAGCTTTCAGATTATGCATAGTGGTAGAAGAAATAAAAAGAATATAGAAACAGGAAATATGTGTGGTGGGGGGAATGTTCCTTTTACTTGCTCCTTCTGTGTGACCACACTCTTGATAAAACTACTGCTCTTTCCCTTTGTCTCTTTTCCTCCAGAGAATATCCAGGTTGAAAGGGCTCTATTGAAGTCAGCTTATCCTTATTCCTCCTTCAAACAACATAAATAATAACCTATAGCATTTTATAGCACTTTAAGATATGCAAAGTGTTTTATAATATTATTTTATTTTTAACCCTGAGAGATAGGTGTTATTGTTCTCTATTTTACAAATGAGGAAACTGAGGCATACAGGAATAATGTCTGCAGCAGGATTTGAATGAAGATCTTCTTGACTGCAGGTTTAGCATTGTGCTACCTAAGTGCTAGGTGCCACCAAGGCATCACTGACAGGGAGGTGATTCACTATTCTGAAACATCTATTCAGTACCATCATTTAGAGCAGAAGTTCTTAACCTGGGGGAGTCTATAAAGTTGTTTTTGTTGTTGTGATTTTTATATATATTTTGATACTTGTATTTTAATATAATTAGGTTTTTTTAATAATCCATTGTATTTTTATTTTGTGTATTTAAAAATTCTGTTCTTAGAAGAGATCCATAGACTTAATTAGACTACCAAAAAGGTCTATGACACAAAGTAGTTTAAGAATCCTTGATTTAGAGGCACATAGTATTTGATACTGGAAAGGATCTTTGAGATCATCTAGTCCCACTTTCTTATATACATTAGAAAAATGAGACCCCAAGAAGCTAAGAGGCTTGCTTACTTTGAGCACAGTAGCAGAGATAGGATTCAAGCCCAGGTCCTACGACTATAAATCCAGTCCTGTATAGATTAAGGTGAACCAAGTCTCTACCCAGAAGAAGCAGTTCATCTAAGAAAGAGAAGATCCTGTGGCTTTTACAGCAACAGTTTGTGTGTGTGTGTGTGTGTGTGTGTGTGTGTGTGTGTGTGTGTGTGTGACTTCCTGTAACACCACACCTCACTTTGTTTAGCCCCTGAGCCCATTACTTTGTTGAGAGCTCATCAGAGACATGAGAAGGCACAGATTGTAATCTGCATTGTTAGAAAGAATTACCAACCCTGAGTAGATCCTAAATTCATTTGAGTTTGAGTAATGACTATTTATAGTACTTTG
The DNA here is from genome assembly GCF_016433145.1 of Gracilinanus agilis. Lineage (NCBI taxonomy): Eukaryota > Metazoa > Chordata > Mammalia > Didelphimorphia > Didelphidae > Gracilinanus > Gracilinanus agilis. Next base: position 3,805 of record NW_025368444.1, on the reverse strand, counting down.
ATAATACCCTTAGAATAGAAAGGAAACTAAAAAACTCTCTATGAGGCTGCTATCCTATTTGACAACCAAATATTCACCAAGCCCCTTTACTCAGAATTAGGACATTTGGATTTTAATCTTAGTTCTGCTTTTAACTAGCAATAGGATGAACTCCATTGTTTTCATCTAACTGGTGCTCAGTTTCTTTATACATCAAATAAAATAATTAATACAAACACAAGAAGGATCTGGGATTTTGCCAATTTAGGGAGTGATCATTATGCTCCTGGCTGTTCTTCAGATATATGAACTTTGACATTATTACCCCAACCCTGCTCACCCCCCACCAGGTTCTTTTTCTCACTCATTTTTGAAAATACCATTTTCTATGTTGTCTTCTCCATTAGAAGTCAGGGACTGTCTTTCTTTCTCCTTCTGCTTAGCACAGCCTCTGACACATTTTTGTCATTAAAGTCATTTCAGTTCTGTCTTACTCTCCATGACCCTATTTGAGTTGTTTTTTTTTTTTTTTTGGCAAAGATATTGGATAGTTTTGCCATTTCCTTCTCTACCTCATTTTACAGATGAGGAATTAGGCAGAGTTAAATGTCAGGGTCACATAGCCTAGTAAGTGTATGAGGCCAGATTTGAACTGAGGGAGATAAGACTTCTTTACTCCAGGCCTCACACTCTATCCACTGTGCCACCTAGCTGCTCACTTGGCATATAATAATCACTTAATAAATGTTTGTTACCTGCTTGCCTGTCTGCCTCTTTTTTTTCAGGGATAAATTTGGTGTAACTAAAAGAAATGATAAAAATTGTAATTTCCCAAAGGCAATACAACCTGCTCTCTCTTCTTATTTAATTCTGGGCCCAGCTAATGACCACAAGGTCATGTAATAAGGATATCTCTTTTGTTATATCTTTCAAGTATAACTTTGACATACATATGACATTCCTTATTAGAGGAGAGCTTTAAAGGTGGTATTTTGCTCTATAGAACTTTGCTTTTCATCATTGACCAATAAACATTGGATTTTGTATTCTCTACATCTTTCTGTCAGCTATGTTGATGGTAAAGATATGTTGTGATGTTATTTACAAAAGTCTTCCTATTTCCTTCTAATATCATTGTCAAGAATGCCCCCAATACATGTGTAGATTATTTTATGATATTTCATAGTTATCTAAAAAATGATGACAAGACCTACTATTTGCCACCACCACCACCCCTGCAAACCAATGGCATTTTCTTCTGCTACAGGTACCTTAACATCTTCAAAATTGTGATTCCTCTAACTTGGTTTGGACTTTGTTTGGTCCATTACAAATCTATTCTAACTCAGAGATGCTATGTTCAAGGCTTAGGAGGTCTGAAACTATAGCATATGATAATCTTTTATTTTTTATTTTATTTTATTTTATTTTATTTTGAATATTTTCCCCTGGTTACATATTTCATGTTCTTTCCCTCTCCCCCAAACCCCCTTTTCCCCTCCTTAGCCGATGCACAATTCCACTGGGTTTTACATGTATCATTGATCAAGACTTAATTCTATATTATTGATAGTTGGACTAGAGTTATTATTTAGTATCTACATTCCCAATAATATCCACATCAGCCCATGTGTTCAAGCAGTTTTTTTCTTCTGTGTTTTTCCTCCCACAGTTCTTCCTCTGAATGTGGCTAGTTTTCTTTCTCATAAGTCCCTCAGCCTTGCTCTGGACCCTGTTGTGAGGAAGATTATTTAGTATTATTTACATATAGGTTATATGGACCTAGCAGGAAGGGCTGGAGCATTCCAAGATGGAATGAAGGAGCAGGAAGTTGCTTGTGCTCTGAGAGAGACTCCATTAATGGTGGGCACAAACTGTTGCTAGCCCTGGGAGATCTCAGAGTTAAGGACACCCTGCATCCTGACTCCCTGGGATCCTGAGTGGTGGTGGCTTCTAGCAAGTAGACAAGACCTGCAGAGCTGCACCAAGTGGAGGAGGAGTTTGGGATCTAGTGGACAGCATCTCAAGCACACTCTCTCTACTTGGGTACCTTGGACCACCTTGGCTTTTGGCATCCTGTGATCATCTGTGGATTACTGTGAGAAACCCTCAAAGCCACCCTCAGGCCTTTTAGCTGTGCTGGTCAAACCTGGCTGAAACCAGGTTTGAGCAGACTTCCCAGTGACTCCTGCACTGCTCCTTTGGGCCCTGCCTGCTTAGGTCACTAAGATTAGAGAAGTCAAGTCCTCCCCTTGCCCTGTGGTTTTGCCCTTTAGGTTTTAGTGTAGAATCCCCTATCCCACCTTTATTTAGTTAAACATAATTAAACCTTTTAAACTCTTTTACCTTGCCTGCTGGTTTCAAAGACTCTGGCCTAGTGGTGAGCTGGGTGACAGTTGGCCAACAGCCATTCTTGACAGTTAGCAGCAGCTTAGCTGTGTACTCTGGTCTCCCTATCCTGGTCCTGTCTCTCCTTCAACCCAGTGTATGTGTACCCACAACCATTTAGATTATATTTTAACATCCCTGGTGCCCTAATCTTTTTACAATCCTTACATTGCTACTAGTAGAGAAGTCCATTATCTTCAATTGTACCACAGCGTTATGATAATCTTTTAAAGAAACTTAACCTAGAAAATAGAATCCTTAAGAGGCATGTGTTATCTGGGGTGTTATGTGGCAGAAAGGTTACTCTTATTCTGTATTGCTTAAAAAGGTAGATCTAGGACCAAGGAGTAGAAGTCATAAAAGACAACTTCTTGTCTGGCACATTGGCAAAAACTTTCTAAAAGTTAGTGCTGTCTGAAGAAGTGTACTCTTTAGTAAAGTGAAGAGCTCCTTGTTTCTGGAAATACTAAAGCAGAGAATACTTTTGCATATGTGCTTAATTCAGATCCAATAGTCAATCAGAGGAGCAGTTTCGTGACACAAGAAATAGAGGGCCAGACCTGGAGTCAGAAAGACTGGAGTTCAAATCTAACCTTAAATATTAACTAGCCACAATTCAGCTACATAATAGCCATAGTTCAATCACAATTATAGCCACAGTCAGGAATGTTACAGAGATAATTCCTGCCTTGGTCTATATATGGCATAGCAAATGGACTAGATGACATCTAAGGTCTGTTATAAATTGAAGATTCTACAAAACTGAATCATGATCATCAATTACACTGCCTCTCCTATCTAAAGAACTCCCGACCTCAGAGAATAACTCAATAAGTCTTTCTTTGGCTTCCTTCTCTATTGCTAAATAATTCTCTCCTGTGGAGTGATTGAATATTTTTTTAACATTTATTAATATTCATTTTTAATATGGTTACATGATTCATGCTCCTACTTTCCCCTTCAACCCCCCCCCGCACCCCCCCTACCCATGCGCATTTCCACTAGTTTTGTCATGTGTCCTTGATCAAGACCAATTTCCAAATTGTTGGTAGTTGCATTGGTGTGGTAGTTTCGAGTCCACATCTCCAATCATGTCCACCCCAACCCATGCGTTCAAGCAGTTGTTTTTCTTATATGTTTCCTCTCCTGCAGTCCTTCCTCTGAATGTGGGTAGCATCTTTACCATAACACCCTCAGAATTGTCCTGGGTCATTGTATTGCTGCTGGTACAGAGGTCCATTACATTCGATTTTACCACAGAATGTCAGTCTCTGTGTATAGAGTTCTTCTGGCTCTGCTCCTTTCGCTCTGCATCAGTTCCCGGAGGTCTCTCCAGTTCGCCTGGAACTTCTCCAGTTTATTATTCCTTTTAGCACAATAGTATTCCATCACCCGCATATACCACAGTTTGTTCAGCCATTCCCCAATTGAAGGACAT
>NW_025368443.1:0-1233 GCF_016433145.1 Gracilinanus agilis | reverse complement strand
AGCAGGAATCATCCACTTAGCTGTATGCCTATCAGGAGTCCTCAATTTCCCCATCAAATACACACGTCACACACCATTCACACACCATTCACTGCTCACCTCTGGAAGTCGCTACGAAACCTAGGAGAGAACTTTCTCTGTCTCATTGGTCCCCAGGGGGTCGCACACCATCCCGGGATGAGCCCCCATATGTTAGGGTTCAAATGGGTGGCCACCAGAGGAACACACGAGACAATGCAATCAAGCAGGAGAAAGCTTTATTGCCAGTGCGCGCTGGGGGAACTCAGCAAGAGAGTCCCAAGTGGTGCATTCAAAGGAGGGAATATATATGTTTCTAGGATATAGGTGCCTTTGTCTTAGGGTTAGCTAATAGCTAGACAGAGGGAGTAGAGATGTTTCCAGGTGCCACAGGATATGATTCTTAATCTTCAAGGCTGTCCTGTCTAGGGAGGAGTGGTGTCCCTGGGACTGTGAGCTCCAGATAACTGCCTTGCTGAGCAGAGCATGACGCTATCAAAACCCCCCTGCTTAACAGGGTCTGATGCTGTCAAGCTGTTAGTTATGGTGTTAGCTTTTTGGCTATAACATTACAGATACGTATCTGTATTTAACTGATTTATATGGATTTATATATATTCATTTTATATTTGCCATATGTATTAATATATATTCTTGTGATCTCTCCATTATAATGGATACTCACTATGTGTAGGGATTATTTCATTTGTATTTGTACTTGATCCCCAGTATCCAGGATAGGATCTGACACTTAGAAGCTGCTAAGAAATGTTTGTTGATCAATTAGGTTGGTGGATGTAATGGGGATAATTTGAGGAAGGGTGTGTGGTCCAAGGGAATTTTGAAAGGAGGTTACCAGGGATTTGTTAGATAGTAAATCTAGGTTACAGGTAGGCTGGAATAAGGAGATTCAGGATCTGATAGGGCTGAAGTCAGGTGTATAACACTGAAGGAATAAGATCTTCAGGGAGAGGGAGAATTAATCTAACAGGCAAATACAGCAGGGCTTATAGACCAGGACTCAGACTTAAACACAGGCTGAGGGAAATAGACTAAACTGAAATTAACAGTCAGGCTTTAGTTAATTTCACAGGGAGGGACTTGTTTTGAAGTTACACCTTCCTTCAAGATGGATACCCGGCTTCCCTTCAAGCCCAGAGTATGTTGGTTCTTTCCCTCTTCTTCCCTCTCTTAATAACTAACTGACAAATTATA
>NW_025368442.1:0-2215 GCF_016433145.1 Gracilinanus agilis | reverse complement strand
CTTGAGAGATCATTGGTTTCTAATTGCTCGACTCTAGCCTTTAGGGACTGGTTATCGGCTATAATCTTTTGGTTTTCAGCTGTAATCTTCTGGTATTCCTTTTCAATCTTGTCATTTCTGGTGTTCAATTTGCTTATCAGTTCATTTGATTTCTGAGCCTCACTTTCCAATTGCAAGATTCTACCTTTTAAACTGTTATTTTCTTGCCAGATCTCTTCCATTTTCCTCAAAATCTCAGTTTTGAACTCTTCCATAGCTTGTGAGGAGTTTTCCTTATTTGAGGAGGGTCCGGATGCTTGTTTGTTCTCCTCCTCTGTTTGCTCGGTTGTCTGGATTTTCTCTGTGTAAAAGCTGTCGAGTGTTAAAGACTTCTTCTTTTTGTTATTATTCTTTCTCTTCTGAACCTCCTGATGCTGATGCTGAGTAGCCATCATTAGCCCAGCAGCTTCTCAGCTTTATCCTCGGGCTCAGTGTCTGTTCCCAATCTATTGGCTCCTGAGGTCTGAATTCTGGTTTTTTCCAAGGTCAAGCCCCCTGGTGGGCCCTCTTGCTTGATCCTCTGCTGGAGGTTTCTTTACAAGTCTCAGGGCGCTGCTTCCACAGTCGTATACCTGTCTGCACTGGTTCCCCACTTAGGCTTAGTTCTGCCTCCACCCAAGCCTCTACTCAGCCGGCACTCTGCGCGCCCAGCGTCCTGCTCCGGCGCGCGCGCTCAGATTTCGCGTGCTTTTTTTGACTTAATGGGGTCCTAAGTCTTGCTGCTGTCAGGAACAGGTCCCGGAGCTGCTGATGACTCGATGGGTGCCCCAAACTTGCTCTATTTCTTTTTAGCTGGGTTCGGAGCTATAGGTGAGTGTGGAGGGGGTGGGGGTGGGGCGGTTGCTCAGCTCGCAATTGAGTGAGTGAGAGCCCTTTTTAGCTTGGAAATGTCTCGATTCCACGTACCTTCCACGCTGTGCCCTGTTGTGGGGTTCCTCCGTTCGTCTGGACTTGTTTTTATGTCCCCTTGAGGAGTTTTGTATGTTTCGGTCAGGAGAGGTTAAGAGCTGCTTCTTACTCTGCCGCCATCTTAACCCGGAAAAATCAACCTATAGATTTTTAGTGAAGGTACATATAAAGGAACTCAAATTCCTTTCAGGCAGACTGTTAAATGACATATTGTGAATTAAAGTAGTTCCTCTATCAATAGTAGTGTAGGGAGTCCTCTCTTGAAACACAAAAAACGTAAAATGAGGAAATGACTGTTAGAGAAATGATATTTAGTGGGAATTAACAGAGCAATCAGATAAATACATTTGGTTTACATAAAAACAATATAATTACTGTAATTCTAGTAGTCGCTAATAAGTCATTACCCCAGATTAATCACTTACTTTGGCTAAATACTGAGTGATTCTAATATATCTAAAGGGGTCAAGGATTCTCATTCTCTTCACTGCACCTCAGTGGGCTGAGTTCTTCCCACTGATGCCTGAGCTGATTCACACCTGGCCTCTGTTCTGACTTGACTACGCAGCAGTTGTTTTCTATCCTCTGATGCTTATTCTGCATTGAATTGGTTTCTGCTTTTACCCCATAAAGGCCAGACAAAGCTGGCTGTTTTCTCTTCTGCTGCTTACATTATATTGGATCCAAGTCTTCCTGAGACATGTTCAGTGGTCCTTCCCTGTTCCAGAGTGAAATCAATCCTCCTTGCCATCTCTCACACTGTTCTGGGTGGACCATTGCTTCATCCCTTCTTCTATTGGTTCTGCAATTACAAAGCTCATTTTGAGGCATTTTTTTTCTGTGGTCATTTAGAAGGTGGTCAATGGACTTGGAGTGTTTCTCACTTTGCCATCTTGGCCTTATCTCTTCAATATTCCCCAGGTCAGTTGCCAGTGGGTTCTTCAACTTCCTCCACCACTTCTGGTTTCTTTTTCCTACAAGGTATTCCAAACCCTCACTTCATGTCAAAATAGAAATACATATACTATGATAAAGGAACTACTTAGGGAAAACTTGCAGTTGTCAAATATTATTATTTTTAAGTAATTTAACAGAGATAAGAAAATAGTATGTGTAGAATCCTTGCTATGATGCTAAACATTTTAATTTTACTAAAATTTTAAAGATTTGCTCATCTCACTACTGAAAATAATTTAAACACATGGACAGCACCATTTTCAGATTGTCACATTCACAAGAATATATATATATATATATATATATATAT
>NW_025368441.1:0-9820 GCF_016433145.1 Gracilinanus agilis | reverse complement strand
TTGCTCTTTGAATGTCTGATAGAATTCACTTGTGAATCCATCAGTTCCTGGTGATTTTTTCTTAGGGAGTTCTTTAATGGCTTGTTCAATTTCTATTTCTGATATGGGATTATTTAGGTATTCTATTTCTTCTGCTGTTAATCTAGGCAATGTATATTTTTGTAGATATTCATCCATATCTCCTAAATTGTTATATTTGTTGCCATATAATTGGGCAAAATAGTTCTTAATGATTGCCTTAATTTCCTCTTCATTATAGGTGAGGTCTCCCTTTTCATCTCTAATACTGTCAATTTGGTTTTCTTCTTTCCTTTTTCTTATTAGATTGACTAGTACTTTGTCTATTTTATCTGTTTTTTCAAAATACCAGCTTCTAGTCTTATTTATTAATTCAATAGTTCTTTTACTTTTGATTTTATTAATTTCTCCCTTAATTTTTAGTATTTCTAATTTAGTTTTCATCTGGGGGTTTTTTATTTGTTTGCTTTCTAATTTTTTGAGTTGCTTGCCCAATTCATTAATCTCTGCCCTCCTTAATTTGTTAATATATTCACTCAAGGATATAAATTTCCCCCTGAGTACTGCCTTGGCTGTATCCCACAGAGTTTGGTAGGATGTCTCATCATTGTCATTCTCTTTAATGAAATTGTTGATTGTTTCTATGATTTCTTCTTTGACAATTTGGTTTTGGAGAATCATGTTGTTTAATTTCCAATTGGTTTTTGACTTGCCTGTCCAGGTGCCCTTACTGATTATTATTTTTAACTCATTATGATCTGAGAAGGTTACATTTATTATATCTGCTCTTTTGCATTTGTTTGACATGATTCTATGCCCTATTACATGGTCAATATTTGTAAATGTACCATGTGCAGCTGAAAAGAAGGTATATTCCTTTTTGTCCCTATTTATTTTTCTCCACATATCAATTAAATCTAATTTTTCTAGGACTTCATTCATCTCTCTTACCTCTTTCTTATTTATTTTTTGGTTTGATTTATCTAGATCTGAAAGAGGAATATTTAGATCTCCCACTAGTATGGTTTTACTATCTATTTCCTTCTTGAGCTCTGCCAGTTTCTCCTTTATGAATTTGGATGCTATGCCACTTGGTGCATATATATTGAGCAGTGTTATTTCCTCATTGTTTATACTGCCTTTAATCAGGATGTAATGACCTTCCCTGTCTTTTTTAATCACATCTAATTTTACTTTGGCTTTGTCAGAGATCATGATAGCCACTCCTGCCTTCTTTTTCTCATTTGATGCCCAAAAGATTTTGCTCATACCCTTTACCTTGAACTTGTGTGTGTCTACCCGCCTCATATGTGTTTCTTGTAGACAACCTATGGTAGGATTTTGGTTTCTGATCCACTCTGCTATTTGATTCCGTTTTATGAGTGAGTTCATCCCGTTCACATTCAGAGTTACAATTGTTAGTTGTGTATTCACTGACATTTTTGTATCCTCCCCTAGACCCACTCCTTCTTATTACACTATTTTCTTTTACACCAGTGGTTTGCTTTGAGCTGGTATCCCTTATCCCCTCCCTTGATTGACTTCCCTTTCTGCCCCCTCCTTTGTTGTTCCCCTCTTTTTGTTTTTTTAAAGACCAAATGAATTCCCTCCCCCTTCTTCTCCCCTCCCTTTTTTGGCCTCCCCACTCCCCTGCTCCCTTTGGTTTATCCCTTCTGACTTTCTCAGTAGGGTTAGATAGAGTTTTTTATCCGGATGGTTAATAAAGCTACTCTTCCTTCTCTGGGTTGATTACACTGAGAGTAAGGTTTGATTATGCTCTCTTCCTCTCCTTCTTATGACATTATTCATCCCCTCCCCTTCCCATGCCCTCTTTGTGTGTAATAGAATATGTTATTTTTCTTATTTACTCGGATTTTTCTTGGTGTCCCCTACTATTCCCCCGCCTCTTTCCCACCCCCCATGTCTTCTTAGACCATTTAGTATCCTGTCCTCTCCCTATGAATTATTCTTCTGGTTGCTATAATAGTGAATATTATAATAGTGTATAGAGTTCACTACAGAGAATTATACAGAGCATTTCTCCACCTAGTAATACAGATAATTAGATCTTATTTATGCCCTTAAAGAGTCAAGCTTAAAAGACTATGAGTTTTCTTTCTTTTCCCTCTGTTTCTTATTTACCTTTTCATCTTTCTCTTGATTTTTGTGGTTGAGTGTCAAACTTTCCATTTAGTCCTGGTCTCTTTTGTGCAAAAACTTGGAATTCTTCAATTTTGTTGAATGCCCATACTTTCCCCTGAAAGTATATGGTTAGTTTCGCTGGGTAATTATATCGTGGCTGAAGGCCCAGCTCTCTTGCCTTTCTGAATATTGTATTCCAAGACTTGCGGTCTTTTAGTGTGGAGGCTGCCAGATCCTGTGTGATCCTTATTGGTGCTCCTTGATATTTGAATTGTCTCTTTCTGGCTTCTTGTAAGATTTTTTCTTTAACTTGAAAGCTCTTGAATTTGGCTATTATATTTCTGGGTGTTGACTTTTCTGGGTCCAGTGTAGAGGGTGTTCTATGGATCCTTTCAATGTCTATATTGCCCTCTTGTTGTAGAACTTCAGGGCAATTTTGCTGAATAATTTCTTTAAGTATGGAGTCCAAGTTTCGATTAATCTCTGCCTTTTCTGGAATACCAATGATTCTCAAGTTGTCTCTTCTAGACTGGTTTTCTTGGTCTGTCACTCTCTCATTGAGATATTTCATGTTTCCTTCTATTTTATCAGTCTTTTGACTTTGTTTTATTTGTTCTTGTTGTCTTGAGAGATCATTGGTTTCTAAATATTCAATTCTAGCCTTTAAGGACTGGTTTTCGGGTTTAATGTTTTGGTTTTCGGCTTTAATGTTTTGGTTTTCGGCTTTAATGTTTTGGTTTTCAGCTCTAATGTTTTGGTTTTAGGCTTTAATGTTTTGGTTTTAGGCTTTAATGTTTTGGATTTCGGCTATAATTTTTTGATTTTCCTTTTCAATGTGGTCATTTTTGGTCTTCAGTTTACTTGTCTCACTTTCCAATTGCGAAATTCTGCCTTTTAAACTGTTATTTTCTTGCCAGATTTCTTCCATCTTCCTCAGCATTTCATTTTTAAACTCTTCCATAGCTTGTGACCAGCTTTCATTTTTTTGGGGAGGTTTGGATTTTAGTTTTCCCTCCTCTGTTGTCTGGATTTTCTCTGTGGAGAAGTTGTCGAGTGTTCCAGAGTTTCTCTTGATAGTCTTTTTCTTCTGGACTTCCTTATTGCTGGCCATTGTTGGCCCCACCCCTTTTCAGCTTTGTATTTGCACTCAGGGTCTGCCTGGGCCTTGCAAGTCCCGGGGGGCTCCGGTCTCCTTGTCCTCGGGTCAGGCCTCCTGGTAGTTCCCGGTCTGCCCCTCTGCTCGAGGTTCCTTCAGCAGTCTTTGGGGCTGCTTCCACAGCCACGCTCTGGTCTGCACCGGGTCCTCACTGGAGGTCCAAGCCTGGGCTGGAGATCGTTATTCAAGCCTAGGGCACTGCCTTTGCCTGTGCTGTTGCTCTTAGGGCACTGCCTTCACCCCTGCAGAAGGTAGTGAAAGTCTGTGGGCTGGAGATCTTTATTCACACCTGAGGTGATGCCTTCAGCGTTTGGGAAAGGCTGTGTTTTAGGGGCCTGTGTCCCAGCCCCAGGCGGTGCCTTCACCTACCTGGATGCTTGGGGAAAGTCCGTGCGAGCCCCCAGCCACCTGGGGTCCCTCGTCTTGCAGCACACAGGTACAAGCCCTGGGGCTGCCAGTGATTATCTGGTTGCCCCAGTCCTGTTTTCCCACTTGTGCGTTGGCTTTGTGCAAGGTGTGCGGTATGGGGGGAGGAGCTTCTTCCTCTCACGTTTTAGTGAGAGCTGTTTCACCCCTTTATAGCGTGGAAATGCCCCGATTCTGCGTACCTTCAATGCAGTTCCCTGTTGTAGGGTTCCTTCGTTCCTCTGGACTCATTTTTATTTCCCCTTGAGGAGTTCTGTATGCTTCGGTCAGGAGAGATGGAGCAGCTGCTCCTTACTCTGCCGCCATCTTAACTGGAAATATCTCGCTCTCTTTTTCTCTCTCTCAAACCCTTATCTTTTGTCCTAGAATCAATACTGTATATTGGTTCCAAGGAAGAAGAATGGTCAGGGCCAGGCAATGGGGATAAGTGATTTGTCAAGAGTCACATAGCTAGGAACTATCTGAGGCCAGTCTTAAACCTAGAACTGGCTCTCAATCCACTGTACTATCCAGATGCCCCCATATATTCTCTTTATCCTACATGACAATGTAAAATATATTAGACTGTTTTTAATGTATAAAAGAATGCTTTTATTGTAAAGTATGTTTCTGGTCACTGAGGGGCCATTGACCTTTGTTACTGGTCATTGCTAGCCTTGCCAATAAATAGAACATGTTTTGACTAATGTGCCTTAGTTTCTCTTAACTACAGATTTTTATCTTGATACTTTTTTATAAATATCAAAACAGTTTTTAATGTAAAACTCTTAATTTGTTGCTAAAACATACACACAACCTAAATTTCCATGCTAGATACATTTGGAAGCCAATTATATACATATATATACATATATATATGTTATATATTTATAATTTTTGGAGAAAAAGACTGGCCCCTCTATTTATTGTTGGCTCGGGAAGTGCCATTAACACAATAAAACAGGTAAATTGCAGTGAGTTGAAGGACTCTGAGAATTTTTTTTCCTATGGGGAAATAGTCACAAACACAAGCATTTTGGCCCTGCCCTTCAAAAAATTCTGTAGCAGATATATAAGCTTGCTGTTCTAATATGGTACATGGGATTCCTTATTGTTCAGGGCCAATATAACCGGTCCTAAAGCAAATAGGCTGCTGTTTATGGTCTGGGTCTCCCTCAGTTGTTCTTGCTCAGTGGGGCCAGCAGTCAAGGCAGGGTCCAATCTTTCACTCACAGCCAAGTTCACTAGACTGAGAAGAGACGCACAATGCATAGTGTATAGTATATAGCAGTGATGGCAAACCTTTTAAAGACCATGTGCTGTGCCTCATCCCCAACCAAGTGCCAAGCATACCTGGCCCCCCTTTACCCCACACAGGGGAGGGAGGACGCACTCCCATTTGGCTACTGGACATAGGGGAGGGTGAAATGAGAAATATTCTCAGTGAGTGTAGGAAAGTGAAGGGTAGCGGCCTGAGTATTCCACTCCCCTCCAGCTATGCTGCCCGTGAGCCTCCCACTTTATCCCCTGTGTGTTCCCATTGGCTACTGGGCAGAGGTGAGGGGATATGAAAAAATGTCATTAGGCATGTGGAGAGGGAAAGGGAGCAGTTTTGCCTGAGTTTCTCTGCCTCTCTAGAAAAGAACTTTGGGTGGGGGTGGGGCACATGTGCCTACAGATAGTGCTTTGCATGCCACTTTTGGCACCCATGCCATAGGTTCACCACCACTGGTATGTAGTATATAGTACCTAGGTTCAAATCCCTTGATTCTGTATGATATGCATGAATTAAGCTAAATCCCAACCCCTAGGACCTTTTTGTAAAATACAAGTGCTAAAACAGATACCCTCTCAAATCTTTTCTAACACAATATTATTTTATGCAACTACAAAACTTTAACATAATGCAGTATTTGAATTAAATGTATGGCTTTTCCTATGAGAAAAGTAGAGCAGAGAATCTGAATCAGATAATGTAGGACAGAGCACCAATTTCCTCTGAAATATCTGGTTAAATGCAACAAACACTACATTTACCTCACATTTATAAAGAGGAAGGGGTTCCAAATAAATTTCACAGAAAATCAAATCTTTCTTCTTTAATTACCAAAACAAAAAAAGAAAATCCCTTTGGATGGAATTTTTTTCTAAAATATAATTGTTTTCTCTAATTCCTTAAACAGAGAACACCAAATATAATTACACCTTTTCTTGATGAATCAGGATAATGATCATTCTAAATTTCAATTATTGTCCAAAATTACATTGTAACCATTCCTCCACGGCTACTCCAGTGTGGTGAATTTAGGCACTAAAGGACCAAGATAAGTGTGTTTTTAGGTTTCATTTATTTTCCTTTCAGGATTTTCATTTTTCTTTACTCAGTATCTGGCCATCAGGATCCCCAAAATAGCATGACATAAGGGAATAAATGTAAATTAAAAAAAAAACCCTTAGTCTTAGGTCTCCTTCCCCCAGCCACAAGACTTGGGAGAACTCATTTAACCTCACTTAAATTTATTTTCTCCACCTGTAAAATTGAGGCACTTATCTATGGCTGCTTTACAGGATGCTTAGGCAGTTAGCATGAGATCCAAAGATCTTAGATTTAGAGTTGGAAATGATTGAAAAGGCCAATTATTCACTCCTCTCCTTCCCCATTCTTTTCAGATAAGGAATCAGAGATCATACTGATTAAGTGATCTGCCTGAAGTCACATGGATAATACAACTAGGACATGTGATTTGAACCCCAGTCCAGATCTTTAACTCCAGAGACAGTATGCTTTCCACTACAGCTGTGAAAATGTGCTGTAACATAGTATGCAAATATAAGTTAACATAAATTTGATGATTTCATTGTTCCTTACTTAGGCAATTAATATGCTACATCCAATATGCTACATTAGGAAGATGATGTTTTATGAATTTGGTTACCATAATAGTGAATTGTTTCTAAATCATAGCTGAAGAGAGTTTCATAAACAAAATATTGTATCATAGACTGGCTTTGTGAAATCTGTTAATAGGGTTCTGAATAGCTAAGTTTTTTCAGATAAGTGACCTCTTTATAAGTGGCATGTACTATAACTGGATAATACTTCAATTCTCCATTGCATTTTGTATGCATAGACACAAGCTATGGTGGAAAGAGCTTTGCACAATAAATCCCTATAAGGAGTGTGCAGTGCATCAAATCATAATGAGTATTTAATATGATGATCAATAACCAAGCATTGGGAACGCAATTTAAGAATAGTTCAGCCAACCTGGGGTTTAGTGATCAATTTTACTTCGATCCAAAGTTCCTGCAATCCCTTATTTTACATTTAAGCATCTCAATGATTTTATTATGCTGCTTTAACTAATTCACACATTCTCATCAGCTCTATTTAGCAACTCATTTTGAAACCAAAAAATTACGTTGGGAAGGAAAATCAATCCTTTACTTTTGAATTAAAATATGGACAATTGTCTTATGCAACTTTAAGGAATTCATTTGCATGTTCTCTTCAATTGTAGAAGGGTGTATTGCTTAATGGACACAGGACTGCACTGTGAATTAGAAGAATTAGGATCTCAGTGTTAAAAGAAGTATCAGAGATGGGATATTACTTGTGTTCCTAGAAGACGTGCAAGTTACACATTTGCTTCAAGAACTTAGCCACCCTTTTGGATTATGATCTCAATCTTTCTCCTTTCTGGAACTATGGAGCTGATTTTATGCTGGTGAACAATATAGTGACAGAGGAGGACATATATTTACACTGAGGGAGGGGAGATCATTCAAACAAGGGAGCAAATGCATAGGGAATAATCCCTATTGATGTACTTTCCTTCTATCATGGAGCTATATGTGCTAAAATGATTTGATTAAAAGTAACATTTGGAGCAAGTAACTAAAATATTTCTAAGCATTGAACATTTTGAAGGGACCATAACTCAGATAATACTTAAGAGTCTGGACTATTCATAAATAACTTACTTATTTGGTGGTATCTGGTATTTAAGGACTTCCTAATATTTTATATAAGTGGCTGCTTTTTCTTTAATTTCCTTTAGAAGGAATGTTTATTCAAATAAGTCCCTGATGAGTTTGATGAGTTCCTCCAATGAATTCAATGAAATTTTGGGACATGGTCTTTTATTTGGAGGCACTTGAGAGAGATCTTCCTACACAAAGTGTAAGCATATCAAATGGGGACATGCTGATGAAACACATGGAACTCTTCAATGATTAGATGATTGAGACTCAGGAGGAAGGATTTTGTTGGAGCACTTGCTATTCCTCATTGTCTTTTAAAAGTAAGTCAATGAACCAAATCTCATACTTTACTTTTTTAGCCAGTGACACCATATGACATCAGTGAACTATAGTTATCCCTTCCACATCATGGGGTTTAGGGTCATGGTACCACCATTTGGAAAATAGACATAAATTTTTTGACCCTTACTTTGCACCAGGTAAGCCTGAATATTTTTTTTCCACTTTTTGTACTTTATTGTAAAAATCGGGTTTTTTAGTCATCAGCTATATGTAGGTCAATGTTAACATAATCTCTATATTTCTTACCTTTATTTTTCATCTTCAGGCTTTCATGTTCTTTTTCCAAACTTTAACTTTTAGTACTTTTTACTTTAAAATTGTGTATATTTATGTATGAAACGATAAAATATGTTGATATTATACAATACTATACATATATTTTAGCATCTCTGAGTTTCTAAACTTTTTTGTGTTATCTGCTAGACTTCATGTGTCATCTTCAACATCTGCAAAACTTCCATAAAGTTCTCATTTAATTTTTTATGGCAACCAGTTATATATCAAAACTCTGATGGAGAAAGTTGTGATATGGAAGAGATACCTGTGTTTTCCTGTTTGTGCATCAAACTCAAAACCAAAAAGTAGGTCACTTCCTAGATTTTATAATCCTGCTCTATTTTCACTCAGCCAAATTAGATTAGTTTATCCATACAACCTCAAAAATTTTTTCTCAGGTGTTTTAGAATATTATGAAGATGATTTTCTCTTTTCTTTCTCTTTTGTCAGTACTGGTTCAGTGACCAAGACTGTGATGTCTCTGATCCACTGAAGACAAAGGCTTCACATAGGTTTTTTCTAATATTACTCTTTTTCCCCTTTCAATTTAACCCTATTAGCTTAGTAAAGAATTAAGTAAATTTTAGGTCCAAATTACAAAAGTATTTTAGGCTTTTATTTGGCTTTGGGATACAGGTACTAAAATAGGAGTTAAATTTCAAAGACACATTCCTAAATATTTTCTGAGGAATATTTCTATTCTTTTGATGGTGCCAGAACCTAAAAAAGGGTCTAGAACTTTAAGTTTTTTTGTTGTCATTTTGAGGGACAACTTGATGATCTCCTTCTGTCTTTCTCCTATCACTATACCTCTGTGATTTTCTGCAGGGGAAAAAATAACAATCTTGATGTCTTTTAAAATCTTGGCACAGAAACACTACTCTAGGCTTCTAATTTTGGGGATACTGTGATTGCATTCCCTAGTTAAGCACCCTCAATATCAATACTTAATGGTATTCTCTAAGCCCAGCCAGTGAAGAAAATAGGGTTGTTATCTATCAAAGCACATTTTAGTTTCTGACAAGTAAAAAGCAGCATGGGGAATGCAGTAAGGCTGAAATGAAAGCCTAAAAGAAAACTCATATAACATCTGGTGTCATTTATCCCCTGTTGGCCTTTCATAGTGTGATATGATGAGCTTGTTCTGATTTAAGATCAGATGATTTGGTTGGGAAAAAAAGTGGGGGAAGGGGGTTATATGAAGCCAGGCTGGCAGCAAATTGGAATACAAAAATCTCCTGAAATAATTGGAAACACGACAGATTTTCCTTAACTGATGCCAGTGGCAACTTAGTTTTTCCTTCTCTCTCAGCTGAATTTCTTAAGTGCATTATCTTATTGGTTTTAAAGTTTTCATCTCACTTATTTGCAGGGGGAAATGTGAACAAATCAGTCATGATGGATTGCCTAATTTTCTGGGCTGAATAAACCAGTTTTATAAGACTGTTGATTTCTGTGTTATTAGTTAGCAGAAGCATTTATCAATTTATATATATA
>NW_025368440.1:0-7494 GCF_016433145.1 Gracilinanus agilis | reverse complement strand
ATATATATATATATATATATTGCTGTAATATTACTGCTTACTCACAAGGTTTAGACTCCAAGAACTTGCCATATATTGTTAAATGTTATGGGACTGTGATTAATGCTTCTGTCTAATTCCAGGAGAAGGGAACACATGAGCCATTAATAATGCTAAGAAAAGCACAAGGTCATGGAGACCAACCAACCAATCCAATGGGATTGCTGAGAACATCTGCACAGTGCCAAGGAGCACAAGGTTAAAGATCATACATATACAGGTGGGATTGAGGTACTCCCACGCCTACACTGAGGACTTGAACTCAGTGTAAGAATCGAAGCTGCGACGCTTAACATATGTTAAGACGTAGGACTCTCCGAACTACACTGCCAGTCAGGTACCGCAGGTTGGCCATCATCTGGCTCACTCATATATTCCTGAGAGTGAAGGGAATGACAGACACTTCCCTTGCATATAAATCTGGTCCTTTTTTCTCTCTTAAAGAATGGCAACTTCCTGTAGTCTTAGCTGCAAATGGGTAAGTGCAGAATTACTGCATTGTATCCTACAGACTAGTAGGATGGAAATTATAATTGATTAGACCCTAATACAAGGGCCTGTTATAATTTTATTTTGTTTCCTTCAAAAAAATTTTATGTACAAAAGGTAAATAAGAAACAGAGGGAAAAGAAAGAAAACTCATAGTCTTTTAAGCTTGACTCTTTAAGGGCATAAATAAGATCTAATTATCTGTATTACTAGGTGGAGAAATGCTATGTATAATTCTCTGTAGTGAACTCTATGCACTATTATAATATTCACTATTATAGCAACCAGAAGAATAATTGATAGGGAGAGGACAGGATACTAAATGGTCTAAGAAGACATGGAGGGTGGGAAAGAGGGGGGGAATAGTAGGGGACACCAAGAAAAATCTGAGTAAATAAGAAAAATAAGATATTATATTACACACAAAGAGGGCATGGGAAGGGGAGGGGATGAATAATATCATAAGAAGGAGAGGAAGAGAGCATAATCAAACCTTACTCTCAGTGTAATCAACCCGGAGAAAGAAGAGTAGCTTTATTATCAATCTGGATAAAAAACTCTATCTAACCCTATTGAGAAAGTCAGAAGGGATAAACCAAAGGGAGCAGGGGAGTGGGGAGGCCAAAAAAGGGAGGGGAGAAGAAGGGGGAGGGAATTCATTGGGTCTTTAAAAAAAACAAAAAAAGGGGAACAACAAGGGAGGGGGCAGAAAGGGAAGTCAATCAAGGGAGGGGATAAGGGATACTGGCTCAAAGCAAACCACTGGTGTAAAAGAAAATAGTGTAATAAGAAGGAGTGGGTCTAGAGGAGGATACAAAAATGTCAGTGAATACACAACTAACAATTGTAACTCTAAATGTGAACGGGATGAACTCACTCATAAAACGGAAGCAAATAGCAGAGTGGATCAGAAACCAAAATCCTACCATAGGTTGTCTACAAGAAACACATATGAGGCGGGTAGACACACACAAGTTCAAGGTTAAGGGTATGAGCAAAATCTTTTGGGCATGAAATGAGAAAAAGAAGGCAGGAGTGGCTATCATGATATCTGAAAAAGCCAAAGTAAAAATAGATATGATTAAAAAAGACAGGGAAGGTCATTACATCCTGATTAAAGGCAGTATAAACAATGAGGAAATAACACTGCTCAATATATATGCGCCAAGTGGTATAGCATCCAAATTCATAAAGGAGAAACTGGCAGAGCTCAAGAAGGCTGTGGAAGCAGCGCCCTGAGACTGTTGAAGAAGCCTTGGGCAGAGGGGCAGACTGGGGACGACCAGGAGGCTTGACAACCGAGAACAATGAGACCTGAGACCTCAGGAGTCTAGAGAGCACAGACAGACCCTGAGTGTGAGGATAAAGAGAAGGCACAGGGCTAAAAATGGCAAGCCAAAATCAAGAACCCTAGAAGAGAAAGTTCATCAAGAAGAAATCTGGAACACTCAAAAACTTTTACACAGAGAAAATCCAGACGACAGAGCAAACAGCAGAGGAGAACAAACAAGTAATTATATCCAAACCTTCCCAAAATAATGAAAACTGGTCACAAACTATTGAAGAGTTCAAATCTGAGATGATGAGAAAGATGGAAGAGATCTGGCAAGAAAATAACAGTTTAAAAGGCAGAATTTTGCAAATGGAAAGTGAGGCTCAGAAATCAAATGAACTAATAAACAAATTGAACACCAGAAATGACCAGATTGAAAAGGAAAACCAAAAGATTATACCCCAAAACCAAAAGATTATAACCAAAAACCAGTCCCTAAAGGCTAGAATTGAGCAATTAGAAGCTAATGATCTCTCAAGACAGCAAGAACAGAAAAAACAAAGTCAAAAGATTGATAAAAAAGAAGGAAACATGAAATACCTCAATGAGAAAGTGACAGACCAAGAAAACCAGTCTAGAAGAGACAATCTGAGAATCATTGGTCTTCCTGAAAAAGCAGAAATTAATAGAAATTTGGACTCCATACTAAAAGAAATTATTCAGCAAAATTGCCCTGAAGTTCTACAACAAGAGGGCAATATAGATATTGAAAGGATCCATAGATCACCCTCTACCCTAGACCCAGAAAAGACAACCCCCAGGAATATAATAGCCAAATTCAAGAGCTTCCAAGTAAAAGAAAAAAATTTTACAAGAAGCCAGAAAGAGACAATTCAGATATCAAGGAGCACCAATCAGGATCACACAGGTTCTGGCAGCCTCCACGCTAAAAGACCGCAAAGCTTGGAATATGATATTCAGAAAGGCAAGAGAACTGGGTCTTCAACCATAGATCAACTACCCATCAAAACTGACTATATACTTCCAGGGGAAAGTATGGGCATTCAACAAGATAGAAGATTTCCAAGTATTTGCACAGAAAAGACCAGGGCTAAATGGAAAGTTTGATATCCAACCACAAAAATCAAGAGAAACATGAAAAGGTAAATAAGAAACAAAGGGGAAAGAAAGAAAACTCATATTTTTTAAATTTGCCTCTTTAAGGGCTTCAATAAGATCTAATTATCTGTATTACTACGTGGAGAAATGCTATGTATAATTCTCTGTAGTGATCTCTATTCACTATTATAGTATTCACTATTATAGTAATCAGAAGAATAATTCATAGGGAGGGGTTGGAATACTAAATGGTCTAAGATGATATGGGGGGTGGGAAAGAGGGGGGTGAATAGTAGGGAACACCTAGAGAAACTTGAATGAATAAGAAAAATAGGATATTCTATTACACACAAAGAGGGCATGGGAAGGGGACAAATACTATTATAAGAAGGAGAGGAAGAGAGCATTAAGAGGTAATATTTAAACCTTACTCTCAGTGTAATTAACCCTGAGAGGGAAGAGTAGCTATATTATCCATTGGGAAATAAAACTCTATCTAACCCTACTGAGAAAGTCAGAAGGGATAAACCAAGGGGAGCAGGGGACTGAAGAGGTCAAAAAAGGGAGGGGAAAAGAAGGGGGAGGGAATTCATTAGGCCTTTAAAAATAAAAAGAGAGGAATAATAAGGGAGGGGGTAAAAAGAGAAGTTAATCAAGGGAGGGGATAAGGGTTACCAGCTTAAAGCAAATCACTGGCTTAAAAGGAAATAGTGTAAGAAGAAGGAATAGAACTAGGAGAGGATACAAAAATGTCAGTGAATGCACAACTGATAATTATAACTCTGAATGTGAATGGGATGAACTCACTCATAAAACAGAAGCAAATAGCAGTGTGGAATAGAAACCAAAATCCTATCATATGTTGTCTACAAGAAACACATATGAGGCGGGTAGACATACACAAGTTTAAGGTTAAGGGCTTGAGCAAAACCTTTTGGGCATCAAATGAGTAAAAGAAGGCAGGAGTGGCTATTATGATTTCTGACAAAGCCAAAGTAAAAATAGATATAATTAAAAAAGATAGGGGGCAGCTGGGTAGCTCAGTGGAGTGAGAGCCAGGCCTAGAGACAGGAGGTCCTAGGTTCAAACCCAGCCTCAGCCACTTCCCAGCTGTGTGACCCTGGGCAAGTCACTTGACCCCCATTGCCCGCCCTTACCAATCTTCCACCTATGAGACAATACACCGAAGTACAAGGATTTAAAAAAAAATAGGGAAGGTCATTACATCCTGATTAAAGGCAGTATAGACAATGAGGAAATAACAGTGCTCAATATGTATGCACCAAGTGGCATAGCATCCAAATTCATAAAGGAGAAACTGGCAGAGCTCAAGAAGGAAATAGATAGGAAAACCATACTAGTGGGAGATCTAAATATTCCTCTTTCAGATCTAGATAAATCAAACCAAAAAATAAATAAGAAAAAGGTAAGAGAGGTGAATGAAGTCCTAGAAAAATTAGATTTAATTGATATGTGGAGAAAAATAAATAGGGACAAAAAGGAACACACCTTCTTTTCAGCTCTACATGGTACATTCACAAAGATTGACCATGTGATAGGTAATAGAAACATTGTAAACAAATGCAAAAGAGCAGAAATAATGAACATAACCTTATCAGATCATAATGCAATAAAAATAATAATTAGTAAGGGCTCCTGGACAGGAAAATCAAAAACTAATTGGAAATTAAATAATATGATTCTCCAAAGCCAGCTAGTCAAAGAAGAAATCATAAAAACAATCAACAATTTCATTGAAGAGAATGACAATGATGAGACATCCTACCAAACCCTGTGGGATGCAGCCAAGGCAGTACTCAGGGGGAAATTTATATCCTTGAGTGCATATATCAACAAATTAGGGAGGGCAGAGATTAATAAATTGGGCATGTAACTTAAAAAACTAGAAAGCGAGCAAATTAAAAATCCTCAGATAAAAACTAAATTAGAAATACTAAAAATCAAGGGAGAAATTAATAGAATCGAAAGTAAAAGAACTATTGAATTAATAAATAAGACTAGAAGCTGGTATTTTGAAAAAACAGATAAAATAGACAAAGTACTGGTCAATCTAATAAAAAAAGGAAAGAAGAAAACCAAATTGACAGTATCAAAGATGAAAAGGGAGACCTCACCTCTAATGAAGGGGAAATTAAGGCAATCATTAAAAACTATTTCGCCCAATTATATGGCAACAAATATAACAATTTAGGAGATATGGATGAATATTTACAAAAATATAAATTGCCTAGATTAACAGCAGAAGAAATAGAATACCTAAATAATCCCATATCAGAAAAAGAAATTGAACAAGCCATTAAAGAACTCCCTAAGAAAAAATTGCCAGGGCCTGATGGATTCACAAGTGAATTCTATCAGACATTCAAAGAGCAACTTATCCCAATACTATACAAATTATTTGACATAATAAGCAAAGAAGGAGTCCTACCAAACTCCTTTTATGACACAAATATGGTACTGATTCCAAAGCCAGGTAGATCAAAAACAGAGAAAGAAAACTATAGACCAATCTCCCTAATGAACATAGATGCAAAAATTTTAAATAGAATATTAGCAAAGAGACTCCAGCAAGTAATCAAGAGGATCATCCACCATGATCAGGTAGGATTTATACCAGGAATGCAAGGATGGTTTAACATTAGGAAAACCATCCACATAATTGACCATATCAACAATCTAACAAACAAAAATCACATGATTATCTCAATAGATGCTGAAAAAGCCTTTGACAAAATACAGTATCCATTCCTATTGAAAACACTGGAAAATATAGGAATAGAAGGACCTTTCCTACAAATGATAAACAGTATATACCTAAAACCATCAACAAGCATCATATGCAATGGAGATAAATTAGAAGCCTTCCCAATAAGATCAGGAGTGAAACAAGGATGCCCATTGTCACCTCTATTATTCAACATAGTACTAGAAACTCTAGCAGTAGCAATTAGAGAAGAAAAAGAAATTGAAGGTATCAAAATAGGCAACAAGGAGACTAAGCTATCACTCTTTGCAGATGATATGATGGTCTACTTAAAAAATCCTAGAGAATAAACTAAGTAGCTTGTAGAAATAATCAACGACTTTAGCAAAGTGGCAGGATATAAAATAAATGCACATAAATCATCAGCACTTCTATATATTTCCAACACATCATAGCAGCAAGAGGTAGAAAGAGAAACACCATTTAAAATCACTCTAGACAATATAAAATACTTAGTAATCTATCTACCAAAACAAACACAGCAATGATAGGAAAACAACTACAAAACACTTTCCAAACAATTAAAACTAGATCTAAACTATTGGAAAAACATTGATTGCTCATGGGTAGGACGAGCTAACATAATAAAAATGACCATTCTACCCAAATTAATTTACATATTTAGCATCATACCTATCAAACTACCAAAAAACTTCTTTACTGAATTAGGAAAAACTATAACAAAGTTCAGGGGCAGCTGGGTGGCTCAGTGGATTGAGAGCCAGGCCTAGAGACTGGAGGTCCTAGGTTCAAGTCCGGCCTCGGACACTTCCAGCTGTGTGACCTTGGGCAAGTCACTTGACCCCTATCGCCCACCCTTACCACTCCTGGGCTAAGGACAGTCCCTAGCCCGGATGAAAAAGGAGGAGGGTTGGGCGTGGGGCTAGCAACCCCACCCTGTAAAAACTACATCTGCTAAAGAAACTGCAACCTAAAGTAGGGGCAGCTGGGCTAGCTCAGTGGATTGAGAGCCAGGCCTAGAGACGAAAGGTCCTAGGTTCAAATCCGGGCTCGGACACTTCCCAGCTGGGTGACCCTGAGCGACCCATTGCCTACTGGTTGTGGCCCTATGCTCCTAGAATGGAGTCCCAGGATAAAAAAATAAATAAATAAATAACAAAGTTCATTTGGGAATAACAAAAGATCAAGAATATCAAGGGAAATAATGAAAAAAAAATGTGAAGGAAGGGGGCCTAGCAGTACCAGATATTAAACTATACTATAAAGCAGCAGTCATCAAAACAATATGGTACTGGCTAAGAGACAGAAAGGAGGATTAGTGGAATAGACTAGGGGTAAATGACATTAGCAAGACTATGTATGATAAACCCAGAGCCCAACTTCTGGGACATGAATCCACTCTGACAGGGGCCTAATTACTCAAATATACAAGGAGATAAATCAATTGTATAAAAAATCAAGCCATTCCCCAATTGATAAATGGGCAAGAGACATGAATAGGCAATTTTCAGGTAAAGAAATCAAAAGTATCAATAAGCACATGAGAAAGTGTTCTAAATCTCTAATAATTAGAGAAATGCAAATCAAAACAACTCTGAGGTATCACCTCACACCTAGCAGATTGGCTAAAATGAAAGAAGGGGAGAGTCATGAATGCTGGAGGGGATGTGGCAAAATTGGGACATTAATGCATTGCTGGTGGAGTTGTGAACTGATCCAACCATTCTGGCTGGCAATTTGGAACTATGCTCAAAGGGCTATAAAAGACTGCCTGCCCTTTTATCCAGCCATACCATTGTTGGGTTTGTACCCCAAAGAGATCATAGAT
>NW_025368439.1:0-2059 GCF_016433145.1 Gracilinanus agilis | reverse complement strand
TATTCCTATATGGAAAGATGATACCTGTAACTGTAAAAAAATTGGCATCATTGTCATAGGAGTAAGAAGCAGCATATATAAAGGGTGTGGTAGTAATCTGTTGGGCATGATGTCAAGAATAATAATAAAACTAGGGGTGAAAAGAGGGCAATACTAAGAGAAATGGGAAAAGAGAAGTCAAATCTAGTAAATTATATCACATAAAGAAGCATGGGGAAGAGGGTGAAGACTAATACAATGGAAGGGAGAAAGCACTTGGCAACAGGTAATACTTAAATCTTACTCTCATTGGAATTGGTTCAGAGAGGGAAGAACAGTCATATTCATTGGGTACAGAATTGTGACTTACACTGGAGAGGAGAGTAATACAAGGGAGGAAGAGGTTGGTGGGATGATCAAAAGACAGTATAGTAAGATAGGAATAAGAAGGGAGGTGGTGGAAAGGCAAGTAATGTAAGGGAGGTGGAAAAGGGGAAACTGACTAAAAGCAAAACACTGGAGGGGAGGGAAAGAGGGAAAGGTGAAAGGTGAGGATTAAAGGAGAAAGTCAAAATGGAGGGGAATGCACAGATGGTAATCCATGAATATAAAAGGGATGAACTTACCCATAACATGGAAGTGGATAACAGAATGGTAAGCAGGAAGACAATTACATCTTCATAAAAGGCATTATAGATAATGAAGAAACATAATTACTTAACATATATGCGCCAAATGGTAACACATCCAGGTTTTTAAAGGAGAAACTAAAGGTGCTTATGGAGGAAATAGATAGTAAAACTATACCAGTAGGGGACTTCAACCTTCTCTATCAGAACTAAATTAATGGGGCAGCTGGGTAGCTTAGTGGAGTGAGAGTCAGGCCTAGAGATGGGAGGTCCTAGGTCCAAACCCAGCCTCAGCCACTTCCCAGCTGTGTGACCCTGGGCAAGTCACTTGACCCCCATTGCCCACCCTTACCACTCTTCCACCTATGAGACAATACACCGAAATACAAGGGTTTAAAAAAGAAAAGAAAAAAAGAACTAAATTAATAAAAAAAAACCAAAAAAATAAATAAGAAAGAAGTGAGTGAAGTGAGAAGAATGTTAGAGAAATTAGAGTTAATAGATATCTGGAGATAATTGACTAGGGATAAAAAGAATGTACCTTCTTTTCAGCAGCACATGGTACATATACAAAGATTGACGACACACTAGAGCATAAAAACATCACAAAAAATGCAGAAAAGCAGAAATAAAATATAACCTTTTGAGATGATAATGCAATATAAATTATAATTAAAAAGGGTTCATGGAGATTTATTAAAAATAAGTTGGAGGGGGCAGCTGGGTAGCTCAGTGGATTGAGAGCCATCCTAGAGACAGGAGGTCCTAGGTTCAAATCTGGCCTCAGACAGTTCCCAGCTGTGTGACCCTGGACAAGTCACTTGACCCCCATTGCCCACCCTTACCACTCTTCCATCAAGGAGCCAATACATAGAAGTTAAGGGTTTAAAAAAACAAACAAAAAATAAGTTGGAAACTGAATAATCTAATTCTTTAAAACTGGTGGGTCAAAGAACAAATCATAGAAGTAATTCCTGATTTCATTGAAGAGAATGACCATGAGGAGACAACATATCAAAATCTATGGGTTACAGCCAAAGCAGTACTTTGGGGTAAACTTATATCTCTGAATGTCTATATCAACAAAATAGAGAAAAAGGAGATCAATGAATTGGGCATGCAAGAAAAAAAAACCTAGAAAAAGGACAAATTAAAATAAATGATGAGCAGGATGATTTTAGAAAAACCTAGAAAGTCTTACACGAACTGATTTAGAATGAAGTGATCAGAACCAGGAGGACATTGTGCACAATAACAATAATAATGTGTCATGAAACAACTGTGAATCACAGCTCTTCTCAGAGATACAAGAATCTGAGCAATACAATGAATTCATAATTAAAAATGCCATCTACCTCCAGAGAAATAACTGATGGAGCTATAGCAAAGCATACTTCATTTTCTTTCCTTCCTTCCTTCCTTCCTTCCTTCCTTCCTTCCTTCCTTCCTTC
>NW_025368438.1:0-4601 GCF_016433145.1 Gracilinanus agilis | reverse complement strand
TCTCTGTGTAGAAGCTGTCGAGTGTTAAAGACTTCTTTTTTTTGTTATTATTCTTTCTCTTCTGAATTTCCTGTAACTGGTTAGCCATCATTAGCCCAGCAGCTTCTCAGGTTTATCCTCGCTCTCAGTGTCTGTCTGAGATCTATTGGCTCCTGAGGACTGAGATCTAGTTTTTTCCAAGGTCAAGCCCCCTGGTGGATTCCCTTGCTTGAACCTCTGCAGGAGGTTTCTTTACAAGTCTCAGGGCGCTACTTCCACAGTCGTATACCCGTCTGCACTGGTTCCCCACTTAGGCTTTAGTTCCTGGTTGTGTTTACCTCCACCCACGCCTCTGCTCAGCCGGCACCCACGCCTCTGCTCAGCCGGCACCCACGCCTCTGCTCAGCTGGCGCTCCGCTCCCAGCGTCCGCTCCCTCGCGCGCGCGCGCTCAGCTTTCGCGTGCGTTCTTGACTTAATGGGGTCCTAAGTCTTGCTGCTCTCAGGAACAGGTCCCGGAGCTGCTGATGACTCGATGGGTGCCCCAAACTTGCTCTATTTCTTTTTAGCTGGGTTCAGAGCTATAGGAGAGTGTGGAGGGGGTGGGGGTGGGGCGGTTGCTCAGCTTGCGCTTGAGTGAGATCCCTTTTTAGCTTGGAAATGTCTCGATTCCACGTACCTTCCACGCTGTGCCCCGTTGTGGGGTTCCTCCGTTCGTCTGGACTTGTTTTTATGTCCCCTTGAGGAGTTTTGTGTGTTTCGGTCAGGAGAGGTTTAGAGCTGCTTCTTACTCTGCCGCCATCTTAACCCGGAAGTCTTTTCATGTGTTTTTAAAGAAGTTTTTAAACATTGTGCCTCTAACACCATTTTCTCCATAAGTTTTATAATTTGTATTGAAAGATTTTCTATCACTGAATGGAAACATAAACACATTGAATTATAGGAAAATGGACTGTATTCCTTTTACCATGTTGCCTCTCATATTATGTATGTTAACAATTGTTAAATTTTATTTGTCATGGATATTGTTAGCAGTATGAAGAAGCTTGATCCTTTTTTTCAGAATCATGTTTTAAAATATTGAAGGGAATCCTAGATTTCAGTGAGAATTTAATGATTTATTTTCTCCTGTCCAGGTTTAGGATCCCATTGAATCTTTAGGTTAAAAAGTCTATCTTTGTCTCTATCTCTATCTCTCTGTCTCTCATTCTCTATTTTTCTCTGTCTTACTCTTTCTAATGTGTGTATACTGATTACCTATACATGTATAAACATAACACAAAACTATATTATCATTTCATGTAAATTATACACATATATGCCCTGTTTATACATATATACTTCCCTTCTGCATGTTAGAATATAGTCCAAATTAAAATTTTTCTCATCTGAAGTCTTTGGTCAAGTAAACTATTTTATGCAAAATGTCCAGAAGATTTTTTTAATCCATTTACCATTTGGCCAACTTTCCAACATGGAAAGAACCTTTTGGTAGGTTGTTTCCTGCCTAGATCCTAGCTCAAGTTGTTGGACTTATTCTTTGACCCTGAGGAAGATTCCTCAGTAAGCAAAATGAAAAAGGGAGGAATGTTATAGCCAAAAAAGCTTATAGAAATATTATAGTTTATAGCTTATAAGAATATTATAGCCAAAAAGCTAAACTTAGCAATTAAGCAGAGGATTTTTTGGATAACGTCATGCCCGACTCAAGCAGGGCAGTTATCTCTCTGACTCACAGTCCCAGGGACAACTCCTGGCTGGAAGCCCCAGGGCCCCTAGATGAAACAGCCTTGAAGATTCCTAGACAGAACAGCCTTGAAGATTAAGAATCATATCCTGTGGCACCTGGAAGCATCCCTACTCCCTCTGTCTAGCTATTAGCTAACCCTAAGACAAAGGCACCTATATCCCAGAAACATATATATATTCCTTATTCTGAATGCCCCCTCGGGATTCTCTTTGCTGAGTTTCCCCAGTGCGTACTGGCAATAACGCTTTCTCCTGCTTTGATTGCATTGTCTCGTGTGTTCCTCTGGAGGCCACCCATTTTGAACCCTAACAAAGTCAACACTTAAGACTTTTATTTCTGATCATCTCTAAGGCTTTGGAGCAATCTTGTTCCTTCATTAGAGGGATAATTCTTGTTACAATGTCTTGAAAATAGCATCTTGTTTGTAAGAGAGAGGTTGCAGAGATGACGATCTCATCCTTCCTTTTCTGCAGGACTAAGAAAAGCTCAGCAGGAAGGACTTGTTCACACCTTTAGAATTGACACTATAGTAGTCTGAAGGCAGAAAGTGAATGCCATATGTTGTTCTGGGACATCATTATACTAGCCAAAAAATGTGTTACAGCGGGAAAGAAAGCATCATGTTGAGGTGTTGTCTCTAACAGTAGACCACCTGTTTTATTTTGGTGCCCAAGTTTAAGAAGAAAAAAAAAACAACACACACACAGTAGAAATAAGTTCTAGAGTCTTCTTATGCCAAGAAAAACATGAATTAGACAGTTTATTAAGTCCTGTGCCCTGGATCTTCGAATGGCCTAATTTCTATATACTGTTGTAGAGGTTCTGAAACTATTTTTTTTCAACATGGTAAAAGAGGTAGACAGAAAAAAGTAACCTCTATAATAAATAGTTCCTTATACATTTTAAGTTGCTTTCTTGCGCTATTACACTATTACAATATGCAAGGGATTAATACAATATAAGAATAGAGCTCTATATCATTTGATTTTGAATTTGATAGGTTATATTGATTTAACTCATTTGATTTATATAATTTTCTAATAATCCAAAATACTTTCAAATGGGATACTTGAAAAGCACCTAGCATAGTGTTTGACACATAATAGGAACTTATTGCTAATTTCTTTTACTCATAGCTAAGTGTGCTACAAAGCATGTGATCTAAGATGTGTGTATAATGTGTGTAAAAATCACTGGATTTCACAAGGGCTAGAAGTTACTTTGAACCATTTTTCAACAAAAAACATCCCAACAGATAGGTTTGTTCCAATCTCTTTCATTAATTAATTAATGGAATACTTGTCATCCATTCAAATGAAATTTATTTATTTTTGGAATTAAAAAAATTAAATTTTTTAAGTCCAAAGTCAGATACTAGGTTTCTTTGATTAGCTACGACTATCTTACAAAATTGGGAAAATATTGTATAATATAATAATAGGAAATAGAGGACAGGGGATGTTTTCTGGGATCATTTGGAATGTTTCTCCAAAGGAAGGCCAGAGGTGAAAGTGGTCTGAATGAAGTTTCACCACAGATCATAATTCTATGAACCTTTTATTCCAACCTCATCAACTGTCTGCTTTATTGCCTTCTAACCTTTCTCACAAAGAGAACTTGTGTATATATAGAGAGAACTACTCAAGTTTCCATGAAATTGTATAACAAGACACAGTAACTTTTATATCATTCCATTTTATTGAATGTTCACTAAAAGAAATCTTAGTTAAGGAATCCTTATCTGTCTAACTAAATTCACCACACCAGCAGGATGAAGTAAGAAAAGGTTATACATAGAGCATGATTATTCGCTCTAGGAAAGAATTTTCCATTTTATGAAAGGTTTCCCTGTAGAATTTTCTTATTATTCTTCTTCCTTAGAACATTTAAAACATGCAAATATGTATAAAACTTCAGTTAACACAAAGAGACCTGAATCAAACCTTAACTTAAAAAGCTAGTGGATTCCAAATCAAAATGATTTTTTAACTGAACCACAAAGTGTAGGAATACTCAATGAACTAGCTTGGTACAAAATTGAAACCATATATTTTATTAAAACTATTGACCTGTCACAAAACAGAAACATCAGAACACCCTCTGCTTGTATTTCATTTGGTTTGAATTCTTGATTTAAGCACATTTTTGCAGAGACATATATAGTTTATCAAATGAGTTACACTTGTCTATCAGTTATTGTCTAATGATTATGGCAAGCTCCACAAATTAAAAAAAATATATATTTTATGGAAAATAGAACAAAATGTTAAAGTATTTCACAAACATAAATCTAAAGGATTATATTTGAAGCTGATACTGTTACTGGAAAGATTGCTTACATAGTCAATTGCATGCCAATTCCCTCAGACTCAGACTCAGAGAAACTTGAAGTCAAGTCCTCTCTCTGAGATAAACTAGTTCTGTGATAATAAATAAATTGGTCAAAAACAGCAGTTCAGGAAAATGTCTAATTTCAGTTATAAGAACATGTCTGCATAGAAAATAATAAGTTGAGATTTTAGCGGACAGCAAGCTCAACATGTGTCAGACAAAAAAAGAGTTAGCAAGTTTTGGGCTTCATTAATAAGACAAAATGT
Source organism: Gracilinanus agilis (assembly GCF_016433145.1). Classification (NCBI taxonomy): domain Eukaryota; kingdom Metazoa; phylum Chordata; class Mammalia; order Didelphimorphia; family Didelphidae; genus Gracilinanus; species Gracilinanus agilis. Next base: position 277 of record NW_025368438.1, on the reverse strand, counting down.
TTCTGGAAGTAAGAGAAAAAAGAGAGAAAATAAATAGTGGGTTAATTTAAATCCATCCAGCAAATATTTATTGTGTGTTGCTGCGTGTTCTTTTCCTTCCTTCCTTCTTTCTTTCTTTTTCTTTCTTCCTTCCTTCCTTCCTTCCTTCCTTCCTTCTTTCTTTAATTCCTTCTTTCTCTCTTTCTTTCTTTCTTTCTTTCTTTCTTTAATTCCTTCTTTGTCTCTTTCTTTTTCTTTCTTTCTTTCTTTCTTTCTTTCTTTCTTTCTTTCTTTCTTT
>NW_025368437.1:0-1132 GCF_016433145.1 Gracilinanus agilis | reverse complement strand
ATTATTTCTTTGGGGTATAATCCAAGTAGTGCTGTGGCTGGATCAAAAGGCAGATAATCTTTGAAAGGCCTTTCTTTGAGCATAGTTCCAATTTGTCATTCAGAATGGTTGGATCCACCAGCAATGCATTAATGTTTCAGTTTTGCCATATCCCCTCCAACATTCATAACTCTCTTTGCTATCATTTAAGCCAATTGGCTAGGTATGAGGTGATACCTCAGAGTTGTTTTGATTTCATTTCTCTAATTATTAGAGATTTAGAACACTTTCTCATGTGCTTATTGAAAGTTTTGATTTCTTTATCTGAGAATTGGGTATTCATGTCCCTTGCCCATTTTTTCGATCAGGAGATGGCTTGATTGTTTTGTACAATTGATTTATCTCCTTGTACATTTGAGTGATTAGACCTTTATCTGAGATTTCGGTTATAACGATTTCCCCCCCAATTCGTTGTTTCCCTTCTAATTTTAGTAGCATTGTTTTTTTCTGTACAAAAACGTTTTAGCTTAATGTAGTCAAAATTATTTATTTTACATTTTGTGATTTTTTTCTAACTCTTGCTTAGTTTTAAAATTTTTCCCTTCCCATAGATCTTTCAGATATACTATTCTGTGTTCATCCAATTTACCTATTGTTTCTTACTTTATATGTAAGCCATTCACTCATTCTGAGTTTATCTTGATATAGGGTTTGAGATGTTGATCTAGGCCCAATCTCTCCCATATTGTTTTCCAATTTTCCCAGCAGTTTTTGTCAAATAGTGCGTTTTTGTCCCAAAAGCTGGGTTCTTTAGGTTTGTTGAAAACTGTCTTGCTGAGGTCGCTTACCCCTAGTCTATTCCACTGATCCTCCTTTCTTTCTCTTCGCCAGTACCATACTGTTTTGATGGCTACTGCTTTGTAGTACAGTTTAAGATCTGGTACTGCTAGGCCACCTTCCTTCATATTTTTTTTTCATTTTTTCCCTCGATATTCTTGGTCTTTTGTTCTTCCAAATGAACTTTGTTATTGTTTTTCCTAATTGATTAAAAGAGTTTTTTGGTGGTTTGATAGGTATAGTACTAAATAGGTAAATTAATTTGAATAGGATGGTCATTTTTATGATGTAAGCTTTTCCTAGCCATGAGCAATCA
>NW_025368436.1:0-2313 GCF_016433145.1 Gracilinanus agilis | reverse complement strand
AGGGCTAGGCAATGGGGGTCAAGTGACTTGCCCAGGGTCACACAGCTGGGAAATGTCTGAGGCCAGATTTGAACCTAGGACCTCCTGTCTCTAGGCCTGGCTCTCAATCCACTGAGCTACCCAGCTTCCCCCTAGAAGAGATCTTTTGGGCATTCCAATAGACATATTGAATTGGCATTGATTTCATTAATGACTATTCTTTTGGCCTAGTAATTATATTGACTCCAAAATCACCCAACTGTCCTCACATTTAATAATAATAACAATTATGGGCAGCTAAGTGACACAGTGGATAGAGTGCTGGGCCTGAAGTCAAGAAGACACAAATTCAAATCTAGCCACGGTTGTGTGACCCTAGGCAAGGCACTTAATCCCCTTGCCTCAGTTTCCCCCTCTGTCAAATGAGCTGGAGAAGGAGATGGCAAACCACTACAGAGTCTCTACAAAGAAAACCCCAAATGGGGTTACAAAGATTCAGACAGGACTAAAAAATGACTGAACCACCAAAAACAACAAAATAATAGTAATAATAATTGCTAACCTTTATATAGTACCTACTATGTGCCAGGCATTGGGTTAAGCATTCAAAGAATATTATCATTTCATTTGACTTCACAATATTTGTGAATAATTTCACAATACCACAAGGTAGGTGGTATTATTATCTGCATTTTATAAAGGAATCAAGGCAGATAGAGGTTAAGTGACTTGTCCAGGCTCACTCAGCTAGTAAATATCTGAGGCTGGATTTGAACTCAGGTTTGATTTGAACTCCAGGCCCAGTATTCTTCCCACAGTACCACCTGGCCAGTGTTACTTCTTATCTCCCCAAGGCAACAAAGGCAACAAAGAGACTTCATGATTGTTTTGCTGAAACCCAAGGAAACCATTAGCAACAATATCCAACTGGTCTACTGACATAGCAACCTTGTCAAAAAAAGAAATGAGGTCAGATTGGCATGACTTGCTCATGGTGAAGCCATAAGGACCCTGGCTTCACCACTTCCTTTTTTAGATGTTCACAAACTATTTCTTTGACAATATGTTCTAGGGTTTTACCAGGAATTGAAGATGAGCTCCTTGGCCAATAATTTGTTGGTGACAAGTGGCATGTAAACAGGGTGTCCCAAAGTCTTGGTGCAGCTTTATGCTTTAATTGCTTGAATGGATATTTTGGGGGCCACTCGGTCTAATGTTTTAAGCTTAAAGTTCTGGAGATGGAGTGTAACAACCACGAGTTGGCCACTACAGTTATTATTATGCCCATTTTAAAGATGAGGAAACTGAGGCTGAGAGTAGTTAAGCAATTAGCCCAAAATCACATAGCTAATAAATATCAGAATTTAGATTTGATCCCATGCTTCTTCTGACTTCAAGTTCAGGACTCTCCCTCTCTCCCTCTCCCTCTCCCTGTCTCTCTTCTCTCTCCCTCCCCCCCGCTTTCTGTTTCTCTGTCTCTGTCTCTCTGTTTCTCTCTCTCTCCCCCTCTCTCTTTGTTTCTCTATCTCTGTTTCTCTCTCTGTCTCTGTCTCTCTCCCTTCCTCCTTCTCTCTCTCTTCTCTCTCCCTCCTCTGCTTTTTCTGTCTCTGTCTCTCTGTCTCTGTCTCTGTCTCTCCGTCTGTCTCTGTTTTTCTCTGTCTCTCCCTTTGAAATCAGGACATTTGGCCATTTCCCATCTTGTAGCACTTCTCTCATTTTGCCCCCTTCCAAAGCCTTTCCTTCTGTCTTAGAAACCATACTAAGTATAAGATCCAAGGCAGAAGAGCAGCAAGGGCTAGGCAGTTAGAGTTAAGTGACTTGCCCAGGGTCACACAGCTAGGAAGTATCTGAGGCCAGACTGGAACTCAAGTCCTCTTGACTCCAGACGTGGCTCTCTATCTATTGTGATATTTAGCTGCCCTCTATTTCTCTCATTAAAAAACAACAACAGGGGGCAGCTGGGTAGCTCAGTGGAGTGAGAGTCAGGCCTAGAGACAGGAGGTCCTAGGTTCAAACCCGGCCTCAGCCACTTCCCAGCTGTGTGACCCTGGGCAAGTCACTTGACCCCCATTGCCCACCCTTACCAATCTTCCACCTATGAGACAATACACCGAAGTACAAGGGTTAAAAAACAACAACAACAAACCCTTACCTTCCATTTTAGAATTAATACTATATACTGGTTCTATGGCAGAAGATCAGTAAGGACTATTTCATAATAATTTAGTAATTATTAGTACTTACTAAAATTAGTAATTGGTAAAAATTCATAATTAGTCAATGAGTTAAGTGACTTGCCCAGGGTCACACAGCTAGGACGTATCTGAAGGCCAG
>NW_025368435.1:0-1412 GCF_016433145.1 Gracilinanus agilis | reverse complement strand
CTTTCCAGGCTTTTCTGAACTCATTCTGTTCATCTTTTCTTATGACATAATACTATTCCATTACAACAATATACTACAACTTGTTCATCCATTCCCCAAGTAATGACCAACCTCTCAGTTTCCAATTCTTTACCACTACAAAAATGACTGCTAAAAATATTTTGGTACAGGCAGGTCCTTTCTCTTTATCTCTCATCTCTTTTGGAATACAGACCCCAGTAGTGGTTCTCAAAGTTTTTTGAAGTCTCCTGGAATGAAAGCAGGGGTTAGAGAATAGAGAAAGACTGTGAGTCAGGCACTGAACTCAATAAGGAAAGAAAGAGAGAGTCTTGGGGTTGGAATGGGGGAGTTGAACTGTGGGGGAAGAGTCTGTGAATAACAGCCACCAAAAATCTTCATTAGATGATAAATTCAGATTGGATGAACTTCAAAGAAGAGGTTCCTGAGTGATGATAGTAGAGGAAGAAGCTGCAATGAAGAACGAGGGTTATTCTAAATTTCCCATAATAACTATATGAGTAATGGTGTATGGCTGAAAGTGCAGTAAATGCAGAAAGAATGGTGGAAGAAGCTGTGTCATCAGGAGGTAGCCAGGTCTCAGAGGGTGAAAGAAGATGGAAAGATGGGGAAAGGAAACTGTCAAAATGAAAACAAGTGTTTTGCCTTCTGGTGCAGGTATTCCAAAGAGCACAGTGGAAGGCGTGGGTAGCTTTAGAGAGGGACTTTGAAAGAGCAAGCTGTATGTGACAGAGATTCACAGCTTCATGTACAATCCTCTTTTTCTGTTCTGCTTCATACGTAGAAATGTTTATGGTACTTGATGTTTGTTAAAAGCAAAAATAAGCTCAGGATGAAAACATTTTAAAAATAATAAAGTAGCTTACCTACAAAGAAGACTATTTGTTTCTCCATTCTAAGTAAGGGCACATCCAAATTATGTATTCTATGAGGATGTGGGCTAGAGACTCAATTTAGAACAGAGCATAACTTCACTCTATGTTGTCTCTCAGTAGATATTTGGTTTCACATCTGGCTCATTTTCATTTAGCTGCTTGGCTGGATTTCTGTTCAATTTTGGCTTTAAAGGTATGTGTTGCTTTTTAATGGTTAACTCTTTCCTGACAGACTTTAGCCACTGGTAATTGAAGAAGGCAATATAAGTTGGTAGTAATTCAAACCAAGATGATGTTCTGAGAGGGAAGAGTGTTCTGAGAGGAAGAGGAAGAAGAGGAGAGAGAGGAAAGGAGGGTGAAAGGAAGAAGAGAGACAGATAACAGAGACAGGGATAAAGAGAGAGGGAGTGGGGAAAGCAGAGAAAAACAGCAAACCAAACCTGTCAGACTCCATTCCCTTGAATGCAAGTATATACAGAAGTACAACAATGGCATCCCTTGGAGGTCCTAAGAAAAGGG
>NW_025368434.1:0-1713 GCF_016433145.1 Gracilinanus agilis | reverse complement strand
AGAGAGGGGGAGAGGAGAAGAGAGGGAGAGGAAAAGGGAGAGAAGGTGAGGAGAAAGAGGGAGGGAGAAGGAGACAGAGGAGAAAGAAGGAGAGGGAAGGAGAGAGGGAGGGAGAGAGGAGGGAAGAGATAAAGAGTTGTAAATCTACATCTAAAATAATTAAATTCAGCTCATAAATAAGAACTTACATTTACATAGTGTTTTGTGGTTACAAAATGCTTTGCCCACATCATCTCATTTTGAGCACAGAACAGTTCGGGATGGAAGCCTCCTTGGCAGCCATTTAGCACAACTCATACCTGAAAAACAATTTTCTCTATAACATATCTAAAGAGTATTCGCTGTTTCCTGCATGAAGAACTCTATTGAGGAGGGTCCCACCTTCTCCTGAGACATCCCATTCCACCTTCAGACACCTCTAATTGTAGGGAGTTTTCCCTGACATCCTGACTTGGTTCTGCTCTCTGGGGCCAAGCCATTGAAAGCTTTCCCCTTTTCCATGAGCCAGACCTTCAAATACTTGAAGACAACTGTCTTGCCTAATCACTATGTCCTTCCCACAATTCCTCCCCAATCCTTGCCTTGTCTGCAGGCTAAACATGCCCAAGACAAGTAAGTCTTCTCCGAGTCTTCTTTTCTCTTCCCAGACTGTTGACTGATCCTCCTATGGCATGAGTTGAAGTTTCTGGCTTCCCTTCCCCAAATGCTCTCCTTGTCGTCTCTCTCCTTTCTAAAATACGGGGCTCAGGATGGTGCGTAGCTCTTCAGATGGGATCCACTCAGGGTAATGCCAGGCTCCATTGTGGTCTTATTTTGCAGATAAGGATAATGAAGTCAGAGTTCCTAAGTGGCAGAGGCAGAACTAGAGCCCAGTTCTTGATATTTGCCCACAAATTAGTTATCTTCTCTAAGACAGTACAAAGAGGGATCATTTCTGCTCTTTTGGGCCCCCATCCTCCCACTAATATGTGTAGTAAAAGATTAAGAACTGAATGTTAAAGAGGAAAGAACCATGTTACAGAGTTCAGTCAGCTCCTTCCAATGGATTTCCTCTGTTATGCTAAAAATAGGGTCATGGCCTGGACCTGTGATTCCACTGGAATGGGGAGCTCCCAGATGACAACTGGAAGTCTCAGACCACCAAAAGGTTCAATGACTTGCCCAGAGTCGCCCAGCCAGTAAGTGTCGGAGAGGGGAATTGAATTCAGATCTTTTTGGCTTCAGAGCTCTTGCGTGAGTCACTAGACCACACTAAAGAACAGGAGTTAATATGCTGTGAAGGGGAAAAGAGCCAGGAGTCCATTCATTAAACAGTCTTATTTATAGATCTATTGTGAAAATCACCCGGTCATCATCTTAAATTATAACCTATTTCTTGATTACAGCCGGCATCTGGGGTCCCCTTCAAGGAAATGCAAGAAGCATGAAATTCATAGCTCCGTAAATGAAGCATATTACTGCTTAAGAAGAGTTCTAATGAAGAGGAGGGAGATCAGCTTAAAGAAACAAATGAGGGGGCAGTTGGTTGGCTCAGTGGATTGAGAGCCAGGCCTAGAGATGAGAGGTCCTAGTTTTGAATCTGGCCTCAGACACTTCCCAGCTGTGTGACCCTGGACAAGTCACTTCACCCCCATTGCCTAACCCTTACTGCTCTTCTGCCTTGGAGCCAATACACAGTATTGACTCCAAGACGGAAGGTGAGGGTTTTTAAAA
>NW_025368433.1:0-1339 GCF_016433145.1 Gracilinanus agilis | reverse complement strand
AATGTCAACTTTCATTTTCAGCTCTAGACTTTTAGGAATGCTGACATGTTCTCTATTTCATTAAATAGCCATTTCACCCCCACGAAGACTATCTGGAAATTTCCTTATTTTTACTTGTTATTGTACTTCTTTTGCCTTCCAGAATATCATATTCCAAATTCACTAGTCCTTAAGAGTAATAAATGCTAAATATTGTCTAATTCTGCTTATGACATCATGGTATTTCAATTCTTCCTTTCTAGCAGTTTGTAGTACTTTCCAAGATTTGTGGATTTTGCATAACATTACTCTTTGAATTTTTATTTTTGCCTTCTAGTTATCAGATTTCTGAGTAGTATTCTGGGGTACTATCTTGATAAAGGACATCCAGGCTCTTCTGTTATCATTGCTTCTGGGTACTTCAATAGCTCTGAGAATTGATTCTAAAATAGAAGAGCCTAAGGTCTAGGTAACTGAGTTTAAGTGAGTTGCCCAGGGTTACTCAGCTAAGAATTGTCTAAGGTCAAATTTGAACCCAAGGGGGGCAGCTGGGTAGCTCAGTGGATTGAGAGCCAGGCCTAGAGACGGGAGGTCCTAGGTTCAAATCCGGCCTCAGACATTTACCAGCTGTGTGACCCTGGGCAAGTCACTTGACCCCCATTGCCTACCCTTACCACTCTTCTGCCTTGGACCCAATACACAGTATTGACTCCAAGATTGAAGGTAAGGGTTTTTAAAAAAAAAAATTTGAACCCAAGTCTTCTGGACTTCACACCTGGAGCTCTACCTCCTGGACTATCTCCTTGCCCCTCCTTCAATAATTTTTAAACTGACTTTGTCTATGAGAGTTTCTATTTTCTATTTCTTTCCTTTTTGACTGTTTTATTATCTCTTGATGACTCACACATTCCTTAGCTTCTACTTGATCAAATCTAATTTTGAAGAACTTATTAAAAGACAGTGAAGTTTTATGCCTGTTTTACCATTCAGACAATATGATTTTTAAGAAATTTGTTCATCTTTTGCATTACTTTTATTAAATTTTTTATTCTCCTGCCATAATTTTTAATTGCCTTTTTTATATCTTTTCCTCTACCATTCTTATTTGATTTTTAAAACCTCTTTCTAGAGCTCTCCCAAGAATTTTTGCTGACCTCATGTCCATTCTGCATTTCTCTTTGAGGCTTTGTTTGTACTCAAGGAGAGCAACCATCTCAATTTAAAGAGGAGTACTTAAGCATGGAAAAGCTATTCCTTTCCTAGTTACATAGAGAGCATCTAAGGCAGGCATTGAACCCAGGTCTTCCTGACTCTAAACTCAGTGCCCTATATACATGCTGCCTCAACACTGTTTTGAGTA
>NW_025368432.1:0-1964 GCF_016433145.1 Gracilinanus agilis | reverse complement strand
TAAGAATTATCTCTGGGGGGCAGCCGGGTAGCTCAGTGGATTGAGAGTCAGACCTAGAGACGGGAGGTCCCGGGTTCAAATCTGACCTCAGACGCTTCCCAGCTATGTGACCCTGGGCAAGTCACTTGACCCCCATTGCCCACCCTTACCACTCTTCTGTCTTGGAGCCAATACACAGTATTGACTCCAAGATAGAAGGTAAGGGTTATTAAAAAAAAAAAAAAAAAAAGAATTATCTCTGTAAATTATTGCCTTAAAACAGGAACTCCAAGGGGTCATCCATGAATAGATTTGAGGAGGGTCCATGAACCAGGGTAGGAAAAAAAATGACATTTTTATTTTCACTGAACTCTAATGGAAATTTGGCCTTTCCTTCCATGGTGCACATGGACGATACGCCATTATTTTGAGAAGAGGTCCATAGGGTTCCCCAAACTGCCGCAATTAGAGGGTCTCCATCCAGGCATGAGAGCGAGAAAACTCATGACGTGTCCAACGGAGGTCATAAATAGAACGTGAAGCCTCTTTTTATATATATTTAATTTTTTTATATTTTTCTTTATCTTAAAAAAATTTTTCCCATGGTTACATGATTCTCGGTGTCTCTCCCTCTTCCCTCCTGGAGCTGACAAGCAATTCCACCGATGAACCCCGTCTTAAAGCTCCGTTTTTCTATCCCCGGCGTCCCTGCGGCCCTGCACTTAGAATATGTTTAATAAAATATGTATTGGATTGAATTACATTAAATCTCATCTCTGGCACTAACTGGGCGGCCACAGACCCACGGACGAGTCACTGAGCCTCGGTTTCCTCCTCTGTCAAATGAGAAGCCCACTAGCCGTGGCCCCCACCTCCTGGGGTGGTCGTAAGGCTCAGATGGGCAGATGAGGTGTGGGAGGCTCTTGGCCCATCTTCAAGGCGCCAGCTACAGGGTGTCCCAGAAAGTCTCCGTTTTAGGCTCTTTATTTTTGGGACACCCCCTGTAAAGAACAGCTATTATTATTGCTTTATTATTAGTGTGATTATTTCTGTCCAGCGCCATTGACTGGGATCAAGGGGGCAGGCCGCTGGGGACTGAAAAACTCTCGGTTTTTAAATCATTTCCATCATAGATTCTCTTGGTTCCCATCGCCGTGCAGCCTGCGCAGTCGTCATTTTTTTTTTTGCCATTGACAGTGGCCCGTGGTGTGTCCTTCAAGCCCCCTTCTGTCCCCTCCCCAAGCCCCCAAGAACCACGGATAACCCGGGGAAGCCGCCTCCCCGCAAGGGATGAGACGATGAAACATGTCTGAGGCAAGGATTCCCTTCATCCTCTCGTCCCTGGAGCAACGCACGGCCCATCCTCCTTCGTGCCAGGCAGGGTCTGACTCTGCTGATTATCTCCCATTTATCCTGCCTGGCTCTTGTTTGTACACAGCTGTTTGCATGTTGTCTCTCCCCGTTCTGTTGGGAGATCCTCGAGGGCCGGGTCTTTGTATCTCCAGGGCTTAGCCCGGTGCCTGGCACCTAACAGGTGCCTAATAAATGTTTGTTAATTGACTGACTGCATCGAACTTTCCAAACTGGTCCCCGTTATGGTGTGGTATGAGAGACAGAGCTAGGAACTCTTTGAGCCCTGGGCCAGTTTGGTTAAGAAGAGAAGCCCAGAGATGGTCTTTTTCCAAAAGAAGAGGCAGCCTGACCCCCAGAGGAGTCTGATCTCTGCCTTGAAGCATGGTTGATGGTCTCTGAACCCCAAATTCCTAAGGAGAGGTGGAGGAAGGACGGCTAGGGGGCTCAGTGCCTAGAGGCTGGAGGTCCTGGATTCAGATCTGTCCTTAGATACTTCCTCGTTCTGTGACCCTGGGCAAGTCACTTAACCCTAATTGCCTAGTCCTTATCATTCATTCTTCTATCCAGGAATTGATACTTAAAGAGGGATGAGAGGAGAAAGAGAGAGAAGACAGAAAAAAAGAGAGGAGAGA
>NW_025368431.1:0-4275 GCF_016433145.1 Gracilinanus agilis | reverse complement strand
AGACTGATATACTGTGGTAAAATTGAATGTAATGGACCTCTGTTCCAGCAGCAATACAATGACCCAGGACAATTCTGAGGGATTTATGGTAAAGAAAGCTACCCACATTGAGAGGAAGGACTGCAGGAGAGGAAACATATAAGAAAAACAACTGCTTGAACGCATGGGTCGGGGTGGACATGACTGAGGGTGTAGACTCGAAACTACCACACCAATGCAACTACCAACAACTTGGAAATTGGTCTTGTTCAAGGACACATGACAAAACTAGTGGAAACGCGCATCGGCCAAGGGTGGGGGGGTGCGGGGGCGGGGGTTGAAGGGGAAAGGAGGAGCATGGATTATGTAACCATGTTAAAAATGAATATTAATAAATGTTAAAAAAAATAAAAAAAATAAAAAAAAACTGCAATAATAAAAAGAACCCAGGAAAAAACAAACACATAAAAAAATCATGAAACTTAAGACAACATATTAAGACACAACAGAAACACTGGAAGTCCAGAAAAAAAGCCAATATTTAAATCTATTGGACAGCCTGCCAAAATTTCTAATAAATAAATAAATAAAGATGAGCAAGCAAAGGAGAAAGAACTCAACTATTAGTTATTTCGGGGTCAGAGAAGCTCTCAGTGCAAATTCAGAGGACAGTGAAGTTAAAACACCTACTTCAAAAATAGCAAATGAATACAAAAAGTGACCACAAGCTCAATAAAAGCTTTTGAAGAATTTTAACAATATATGAAAAGCAAAATGAAAGAGGCAGAGGAAAAAAGAACAAAAAAAAATAAGATCAATGCAAGAAAATTATGAAAGATCACCCAAATGGAAATAGAGATTCAGAAAGTCATGGAAGAAAATTATGTATTAAGATCTAGAATTAGACAAGGTGAAGCTAATGATTTCCTAAGTCACAAGAAATAATAAAGCAAAATGAAAAGAATGAAATAATAGAAGAGAATATGAAACATCTTCCAAAAACCAACTGGCCTAGAAAATAGGTAAAGAAGACAATCTAATAATGTTTGGATTCCAAGAAAGTTTTGATGAAAAAGAGGGTTTACACATTCTTTTCCAAGATATCATCAAGAAAAATTCCCAGAAATTCTAAAAAACAAAGGGTAAAATAGAAGTTAAAAAAATCCACCAGTCACCATATCAAAGAGACAAAAATGAAAATGTACAGGAATATAACTGCTAAGGACCATAGCCCTCAGGTTAAGGAGAAAATACTATTAGCAACAAGAAAGAAAAAAATCTTTAAATGCAGTAGAGTTAGTCAGAATAATGTAAACAGCTACCACATTAAGAGAATACTGGATATGGGATATGTAATATAGCATTTCATGGAGAAAAAGAATTTGTCTTGCAACCAATAATAATATATTCAGCAAAGATAAGTATAATTTAGAAAGAGAAAAACATGGATATTTAATAAACTAAAGCCTTTTCAACTATTCCTGGAGAGAAACCCAAGAATCAGCAGAAAATTTATTTCTAAGAAACATACAAAGGTAATGAAAGACTGACTCATCATAAGGAAGACAAAAGGTCAAATTGTTTAATTCTGGTTTGGAAAAAATATCATCTATCCACCTCAGAATGGCATTGCCTGTGTATTTTGAAGGGGCAGGTATGGATGGAAAATTCATGATCTAGGTAATGGAATGAAATGAGCCAAAATGGTAGTGGAATAGACCACTAAGAGACATAATGGAATGACTATAGAATATGGAGGAAGAATCATGAAAGGAATGGCCACAGAAAAGGGTACTAGGAGGTGGAAAGTGGAAGTACTAGAACCCAACTCTCGCCAGACCTGAAATAGAGAATGACATATCAAATTAGAAGGGTAAAATTTTTTATTAACATACAGAGAAACTAGAGAATCAAAATAAGGAAGGGACTGGGAGTCACATTGGGAGACTGGGGAAATAAGAAAAAGAAGGTTTGGTAAAGAGGAAGGAGGACAGTGGGATAAGAACAGGGGAGGAAAGGAGATATACCTAGAAGGGAGTACTTATCAAAAAGTAGGGAGGGAAGGCGTTCCGGGTTAAGATGGCGGCAGAGTAAGAAGCAGCTCTTAACCTCTCCTGACCAAAACACACAAAACTCCTCAAGGGGACATAAAAACAAGTCCAGACAAAGGGAGGAACCCCCACAACAGGGCACAGCATGGAAGGTACGTGGAATCGAGGCATTTCCATGCTATAAAGGGGTTAAACAGCCCTCACGAAATCACGGGCTGAGCAACCACCCCACCCCCACCCCTTCCACACTCATCTATAGCTCCGAAGCCAGCTAAAAAGAAATAGAGCAAGTTTGGGGCACCCATTGAGTCATTGGCAGCTCCGGGGCCTGTTCCTGAGAACAGCAAGACTTAGGACCCCATTAAGCCAAAAAACGCAGGCGAAATCTAAGTGCGGGAGGAGGACACAGGGCGCACAGCACAGGCTGAGCAGAGCGCAGGCACTGCGGAGGTGTGGGTGGAGGCAGACACAACCAGGAACTAAAGCCTAAGTGGGGAACCAGTGTGGACGGGTATACGACTGTGGAAGCAGCGCCCTGAGACTTGTAAAGAAACCTCCTGCAGAGGAGCAAGCAAGGGGGTCCAACAGGGGGCTTGACCTTGGAAAAAACCAGAAATCAGACCTCAGGAGCCAATAGATCGCGGACAGACACTGAGCGCGAGGATAAATCTGAGAAGGGGCTGGGCTAATGATGACTACCCAGTCTCAGGAAGTTCAGAAGAGAAAGAATAACAACAAGAAAAAGAAGTCTTTAACACTCAACAACTTTTACACAGAGAAAATCCAGACAACCAAGCAAACAGAGGAGGAGAACAAACAAGCATCCAGACCCTCCTCAAATAAGGAAAACTACTCACAAGCTATGGAAGAGTTCAAAACTGAGATTTTGAGGAAAATGGAAGAGATCTGGCAAGAAAATAACTGTTTAAAAGGTAGAATCTTGCAATTGAACACCAGAGATGACCAGATTGAAAAGGAATACCAAAAGATTATGGCCGAAAACCAGAAGATTATGGCTGAAAACCAGAAGATTATGGCCGAAAACCAGAAGATTATAGCCGAAAATCAATCCCTAAAGGCTAGAATTGAGCAAGTAGAAGCTAATGATCTCTCAAGACAACAAGAACAAATAAAACAAAGTCAAAAGACTGAAAAAATAGAAGGAAACATGAAATATCTCAATGAGAGAGTGACAGACCAAGAAAACCGGTCTAGAAGAGACAATTGGAGAATAATTGGTCTTCCAGAAAAACCAGAAATTAATAGAAACCTGGACTCCATACTAAAAGAAATTATTCAGCAAAATTGCCCTGAAGTCCTACAACAAGAGGGCAATATAGACATAGAAAGGATTCATAAAACACCCACTACATTCGATCCAGAGAAAAAAAACGGGTAGAAATATTATTGCCAAATTCAAAACCTTTCAAGCAAAAGAAAAAATCTTACAAGAAGCCACAAAGAGACAATTCAAATATCAAGGAGCTCCAATCAGGATCACACAGGATCTGGCAGCCTCCTCTCTAAAAGACAGTAAGGCTTGGAATACAATATTCAGAAAGGCAAGAGAGCTGGGCCTGCAAACACGGATCAACTACCCATCAAAATTGACTATATATTTCCAGGGGAAAGTATGGGCATTCAACAAAATTGAAGAATTCCAGGTATTTGCACAGAAAAGACCAGGGCTAAATGGAAAATTTGATATCGAACCACAAAAACCAAGAGAAACCTGAAAAGGTAAATAAGATACAGAGGGGAAAGAAAGAAAGCTTATAATTTTTAAATTTGCCTTTTTAAGGGCCTCAGTGAGATCTAATTATATGTATTCCTATGTAGAGAAATGTTATATATAATTCTCTGTAGTGAATTCTATTCACCATTATAATATTCACTATTATAATAATCAGAAGAATAATTCACAGAGTGAGGGTGGAACACTAAATAATCTAAGATGGTGTGGGGGAGGGGAAAGATGGGGTAAATAGCAGGGGACACCAAGAGAAACTTGAGTGAATAAGAAAATAGAATATTCTATTACACACAAAGAGGGCATGGGAGGGAGAGGGGACAAATACTATTATAAGAAGGAGAGGAAGAGAACATAAAGAGGTAATAATCAAACCTTACTCTCAGTGTAATCAACCCGGAGAGGGAAGAATAGCTATACTATCCATTGGGAAATAAAACTCTTACCTAACCCTTCTGAGAAAGTTAGAAGGGATAAACTAAGGGGAGCAGAGGA
>NW_025368430.1:0-1434 GCF_016433145.1 Gracilinanus agilis | reverse complement strand
GTCCAATAATTCTCAAATTGTCTCTCCTAGATCTATTTTCTAGGTCAGTTGTTTTTTCAATAAGATATTTTGTGTTTTCTTCTGTTCCTTTTTCATTCCTTTGATTCTGCTTTATTGTTTCTTGATTTATAATAAAATCACTAGTTTCTAGATGTTCAATTATGATTTTGGGGGGCTGATTTTCCTCTGTCAGTTTTCGGTTCTCCTTTTTCAATTGGTCCATTTCTTCTTGCATCACTTTCTTTTCTTCTTGTATCACTTTCCTTTCTTCTTGCATTGCTTTCATTTTTCTTCCTCACTTTTCCTCTGCCTCTCTTAATTGATTTTTGAAGTATTTTTTGAGCTTTTCCAGATTCAGTGTCCAATCCATATTTTTCTTTTGGACTTTGAATGTATTTCCTTTGCTTTCACTGTCTCCTTCTGTGGCTGTACCTTGTCTCCACAAAAATTCTTTAGAGTTAAGTGCTTTTTTGTTGTTTGCTCATTTTTCTATCTAATTATAGGTAGGTTCTGTTTTCTGGGAAGTTGGTGTATCCTCTTAAACTTCAGTCCTCTCTTCATGTTATTCTCAGCTTATTTTCTGGGGTTTTTCCAGTTTCAGTTCTTGGAGGTTGATCTGATGGTCTGAGGGCTGAGAGCTCTGAGAGCACCCTTGCCCTAATGATTCAATTGACCCTTGATAGGCTGATGGTTTAAGGTCTTGCCTCAAGCTTGGTCATAAGCTTTGACTCTCCCTCTGAACTTGATCAGGTCAGAGACAAATCAAATTCTAGCCCCAGACTTAGGCTTAATTTTTTGTTCTCACTGTATACTTGATCCAATCAGGCATACTCTTTATTTCTCTGTATTGAAGGTCTGCACTTAATTTTGGGCAAAAAGATCTGGGGGGAGGTTGGGGGGCCTGTCAACTGTGTCCTCATCACAAAATGTTTCTATATTCTCAACCAAAGTGTAAGAGGGAAAATTTAGATATTATATAGATATATATTTAAGGTGTGGCCATCAGGAATCAATAATTCGGATTGATTCCATATTTAAATAGACCCAAGTCAGGATTGGTTTTATGGTAGTTTATTTACAATTAGGAAGGTAGAAGGTAGGGAAATAGAGAGAGAGTCTGGAAAGGTCAAGGTAGGTCAAGGAAGTCAGCCTAACTTACCCACATGACAATTCAGAGGGGAAGCTGCCTGAGGTCTCAGCCGAGATCCTTCAGCACCAAGTTCATTGTGGGAACTCCCCTCAACAGGAAGTTACCATCATACTTGAGGAGATAGTGTCTTTCATTACTTCCTGTGGGTCCAACTCTAATCCAAGCGGACAAATGGCAGCCTCTACACTGATTTGGACCGCCCAAAGGGCAGTCCCTTGTTCTTGATTTGTTACTTATTGTCATGTGTGGGTAACTCATCTCCCCTCCCCACTAAGGGAGGTGGG
>NW_025368429.1:0-1233 GCF_016433145.1 Gracilinanus agilis | reverse complement strand
AATATTTTCTACTGGTTCTTCCTATACTTCTCTCTATTAAAGGTTCCACAATTTAGTGCATTTCTGAATTAAGAACATAATTTCTATTATTCTAAGAAAAGAAACCAAGGCCTCAGACATAGTTTTGCAAATTAACACTGTGAGTTGAAGACTCCCAGGTGTTTTTTATACAAACTACTTTCAATACTTGTGAAACTGAGAAACTGATTTTTGAGTCCAAACATAGATTATTTTGAATCATCTTGAATCCAAAAAAGACATTTATCCTAATTACATGTTGTCTTAAATTAGGCCCAATATTCTAGCCCAGAGGTCAGCAAACTTTTTGGCTATAAGAGCCATAAACGCCACATTTTTTAAAATGTAATTTCGTCTTATTTATTAATTCGATAGTTCTTTTACTTTCAATTTTATTAATTTCTCCCTTGATTTTTAGTATTTATAATTTAGTTTTCATCTGGGGATTTTTAATTTGCTCGCTTTCTAATTTTTTGAGTTGCATGCCCAATTCATTAATCTCTGCCTTCCTTAATTTGTTAATATATGCACTCAAGGATATAAATTTCCCCCTGAGTACTGCCTTGGCTGCATCCCACAGAGTTTGGTAGGATGTCTCATCATTGTCATTCTCTTAATAAATAAGACTAGAAGCTGGTATTTTTGAAAAAACAGATAAAATAGACAAAGTACTGGTCAATCTAATAAAAAGAAAGGAAAGAAGAAAACCAAATGGACAGTATCAAAGATGAAAAGGGAGACCTCACCTCTAATGAAGGGGAAATTAAAGCAATCATTTAAAACTATTTCGCCCAATTATATGGCAATAAATATAACAATTTAGGAAATATGGATGGATATTTACAAAAAATATAAATTGCCTAGATTAACAGCAGAAGAAAGAAAATACCTAAATAATCCCATATCAGAAAAAGAAATTGAACAAGCCACCAAAGAACTCCCTAAGAAAAAATCGCCAGGGCCTGATGGATTCACAAGTGAATTCTATCAGACTTTCAAAGAGCAACTAATCACAATACTATACAAATTATTTGATATGATAAGCAAAGAAGGAGTTCTACCAAATTCCTTTTATGACACAAATATGGTACTGATTCAAAAAGCCAGGGAGATCAAAAACAGAGAAAGAAAACTACAGACCAATCTCCCTAATGAACAATAGATGCAAAAATCTTAAATAGAATACTAGCAAAGAGACTCCAGCAAGTAATTAAG
>NW_025368428.1:0-2305 GCF_016433145.1 Gracilinanus agilis | reverse complement strand
GTTGCTCCTTGATATTTGAATTGTTTCTTTCTGGCTTCTTGTAAGATTTTTTCTTTTGCTTGGAAACTCTTGAATTTTGCAATGATGTTTCTTGGTGTTTTCCTTTCTTGATCGAATGGTGCAGGTGTTCTATGAATCCTTTCAATGTCTATATTGCCCTCTTGTTGTATGACTTCAGGGCAATTTTGCTGAATTATTTCTGTTAGTATAGAGTCCAGGTTTTTATTAATTTCTGGTTTTTCTGGAAGACCAATTATTCTCAAATTGTCTCTTCTAGACCGGTTTTCTTGGTCTGTCACTCTCTCATTGAGATATTTCATGTTTCCTTCTATTTTTTCAGTCTTTTGGCTTTGTTTTATTTGTTCTTGTTGTCTTGAGAGATCATTAGTTTCTACTTGCTCAATTCTAGCCTTTAGGGATTGATTTTCGGCTATAATCTTTTGGTTTTCGGCCATAATCTTTTGGTATTCCTTTTCAATCTGGTCATTTCTTGTGTTCAATTTGCTTATCAGTTCATTTGGTTTCTGAGCCTCGCTTTCCAGCTGCAAGATTCTACCTTTTAAGCTGTTATTTTCTTGCCAGATCTCTTCCATTTTCCTCAAAATCTCAGATTTGAACTCGTCCATAGCTTGTGAGGAGTTTTCCTTATTTGGGGAGGGTCTGGATGGTTGTTTGTTCTCCTCCTCTGTTTGCTCGGTTGTCTGGATTTTCTCTGTGTAGAAGCTGTCGAGTGTTAAAGACTTCTTTTTTTTGTTATTATTCTTTCTCTTCTGAATTTCCTGTAACTGGTTAGCCATCATTAGCCCAGCAGCTTCTCAGGTTTATCCTCGCGCTCAGTCCTGAGGTCTGAGTTCTAGTTTTTTCCAAGGTCAAGCCCCCTGGTGGATTCCCTTGCTTGATCCTCTGCAGGAGGTTCCTTTACAAGTCTCAGGGCGCTGCTTCCACAGTCGTATACCCGTCTGCACTGGTTCCCCACTTAGGCTTTAGTTCCTGGCTGTGTTTGCCTCCACCCACACCTCTGCTCAGCCGGCACTCTGCGCGCCCAGCGTCCACTCTCTGCTCCCGCGCGCGCGCTCAGCTTTCGCGTGCGTTCTTGACTTAATGGGGTCCTAAGTCTTGCTGCTCTCAGGAACAGGTCCCGGAGCTGCTGATGACTCGATGGGTGCCCCAAACTTGCTCTATTTCTTTTTAGCTGGGTTCGAAGCTATAGGTGAGTGTGGAGGGGGTGGGGGTGGGGCGGTTGCTCAGCTCGCGATTTAAGGAGAGCCCTTTTTAGCCTGGAAATGTCTCGATTCCACGTACCTTCCACGTTGTGCCCTGTTGTGGGGTTCCTCCGTTCGTCTGGACTTGTTTTTATGTCCCCTTGAGGAGTTTTGTGTGTTTCGGTCAGGAGAGGTTAAGAGCTGCTTCTTACTCTGCCGCCATCTTAACCCGGAACCCCCGAGAGTTGTGACTTTTTAAGTAAAAAATGAGTCACAGAGGGAGGAGGCTTTCATTTAAGTCAATGATGAGTGTAGAAAAGTCTATGAACTTAGTTGAGAATGTAAGAAAAGAACCTGATATACAGACCTGAGAACAATTGAAGACTGTATGAGGTCTGGAAGGCTACCATGTTGGATCTGTGGCACTTAGAAATAGCAAATTGATAGAAGATTTCAGAGAGAGAGGTCTCCTTGATCAAACTGACTTCATTGGTCAAGAGCTTCAGCCATAGCTGTTGCCCTCTTGTGCCACCTAGAGGTAGAGAGTAGTGAAGCTTCTTATTACCTCTGGCAGAAGAAGGAAAAACAGAGTGGGCTTGACAGCTGATTTGGTATTTATGGCAAACTGGATTAAAGCGTCAGACTGAGAAATCTCATAGAGAGCTCCATTCTGATTGGACAGTGCAGTCTTTCAGGGTCTGGATTACTGTCTGCACTTGTTTGTCCATTGCCCAGAGTTAGCTAGTTTGATGAGCTTTGCAATTCTCTGGCTTAACAAGGACTGTTATTCACATAAATGCCTACAATTTACTAAACATTCTTTTTAGGGTGATGGTAAAGTGAAAGATATGATAAATGCTATATTTGAGTAGAGAAGCATACTTCCCTAGGTAAAGTGATGAGGACCAAAAGTTAAGTAGTGAGCAGAAAGGCACCTTTATGTGATACAGATTTCTCAAATGGACCAATAATATTGAAACTCCTCAGTCTAGAGTAGCAAATTATTGTAAACGCAAGAATTTTTCTTCTTATGTGCTTCACTGCCAGGTTCTTATAATTTGGTGACCATTATTTATTATATATATATATGTATATATATATAC
>NW_025368427.1:0-1591 GCF_016433145.1 Gracilinanus agilis | reverse complement strand
TCAAATAAGGAAAACTCCTCACAAGCTATGGAAGAGTTCAAAACTGAAATTTTGAGGAAAATGGAAGAGATCTGGCAAGAAAATAACTGTTTAAAAGGTAGAACCTTGCAATTGGAAAGTGAGGCTCAGAAACCAAATGAACTGATAAGCAAATTGAACACCAGAAATGACCAGATTGAAAAGGAATACCAGAAGATTATAGCCGAAAACCAGAAGATTATAGCCAAAAACCAATCCCTAAAGGCTAGAATTGAGCAATTAGAAGCTAATGATCTCTCCAGACAACAAGCAAAAATAAAACAAAGTCAAAAGACTGAAAAAATAGAAGGAAACATGAAATATCTCAATGAGAAAGTGACAGACCAAGAAAACTGGTCTAGAAGAGACAACTTGAGAATAATTGGTCTTCCAGAAAAACCAGAAATTAATAAAAACCTGGACTCCATACTGAAAGAAATTATTCAGCAAAATTGCCCTGAAGTCCTACAACAAGAGGGTAATATAGACATCAAAAGGATCCATAGAACACCCGTGACATTCGATTCAGATAAGAAAATGCCCAGAAATATAATTGCCAAATTCAAGAGTTTCCAAGCAAAAGAAAAAATCTTGCAAGAAGCCAGAAAGAGACAATTCAAATATCAAGGAGCACCAATCAAGATCACACAGGATCTGGCAGCCTCCACGCTAAAAGATCGCAAGGCTTGGAATACAATATTCAGAAAGGCAAGAAAGCTGGGCCTGCAACCATGGATCAACTACCCATCAAAATTGACTATATGTTTCCAGGGGAATGTATGGGTATTCAACAAATTTGAAGAATTCCAAGTATTTGCACAGAAAAGACCAGGGCTAAATGGAAAGTTTGATATCCAACCACAAAAATCAAGAGAAACATGAAAAGGCAAATAAGAAACAGAGGAGAAAGAAAGAAAACGTATAATTTTTAAATTTGCCTTTTTAAAGGCCTCAGTGAGATCTAATTATTTGTATTCCTATGTAGAGAAATGTTATGTATAATTCTCTGTAGTGAACTCTATTCACTATTATAGTATTCACTATTATAGTAATCAGAAGAATAATTCACAGGGTGAGGGTGGAACACTAAATAATCTAAGATGACATGGGGGATGGGAAAGAGGGGGTGAATAGTAGGGGACACCAAGAGAAACTTGAGTGAATAAGAAAAATAGGATATTCTATTACACACAAAGAGGGCATGGGAAGGAGAGGGTACAAATACTATTATAAGAAGGAGAGGAAGAGAGCATTAAGAAGTAATAATCAAACCTTACTCTCAGTGTAATCAACCCGAAGAGGGAAGAGTAGCTATACTATCCATTGGGACATAAAACTCTTATCTAACCCTTCTGAGAAAGTCAGAAGGGATAAACCAAGGGGAGCAGGGGAGTGGGGAGGTCAAAAAAAGGGAGGGGAGAAGAAGAGGGAGGGAATTCATAAGGCCTTTAAAAACAAAAAGAGGGGGAAAAATAAGGGAGGGTGTAGAAAGGGAAGTTAATCAAGGGAGGGGATAAGGAATAGCGGCTTAATAGCAAACCACTGCTTTAAAAGGAAATAGTATAAGAAAAAG
>NW_025368426.1:0-1098 GCF_016433145.1 Gracilinanus agilis | reverse complement strand
AGAGGAAAGAATGAGAGAGAAAAAGGAAAGAGGGAGCGCAGCACCGATCTCTGAAGAACCATTCATGTGGGGGCTCGTGGCCAGGTTTCTGAGGATTTGTGAGGAATGAGAGGGGCCCAGCCAGGGCAGACACAGGGTTCAGCCTTCCTGACTGGAGGGCAGATCTGATTCTCCTCTTCCCTGGACAGCTAAGGCCGCTGCTTGCCAGAGATGGCCAAAACCAATCCAGAGCAGCTCAGGGAGAAAGGCCAGCCCAGAGCCTGGCACAGAAGCAAAGAGCAGACGTCCCGGGGCCCCTCTCCTGCCCTGGCCGCTCCTCCCTCTGGGGCCACGTTGTGCTGGCTCTGGGCGGAGGATGCTGGGGGACCCCTGAGTCAGGCCTCAGACAGGACAGGTGACTCTGTCACGTCCAGGTCCTGCCCCAAAGTGCCCCGGATCCGAGTCCCCTCAATAATTCACTCCTCAGGCGTGGTGAGGGGAGGTCTGGCTCCTCCCTGAGGTCAGGGCTGGGGACGGGATGGCTGGGCTCCAGCCTGGACTCAGCCTCTGAGACACAGGGAAGAGCTGAGGGAAAGGCAGAGCCAGGAAATGGGGAGCAGCAGACTGGAGTGCGTGGGGGAGGAGGGGTTCAGGGAGGATGAGCCCCTGGGCTGGGACAGTGTGGTGACTCTAGGGATAGAGACAGAGGAGATCCGCACCCAAGCCCTGCCTTCCTCTCCCTGGGAGCCAACAAGGCTCCAGTCCCTGGAGGATGGGGGGCTTTCCATGCCCTAACCTCAACCATCCCAGGAAGTTGTGCCCCAAACTTCCTGTCCCTCCCTGCCCCCTACTCCCCTTTGGAAGACAAAGTCCTGGGGGGCCTGGATGGGCTCTGACAAGGCACAGGGAAAGGCCCCTTCCTTGTTCAGGGGAGATACGGAGGCCAACATGGAGGCAGGCAGAGGGGGGAGACATTTCTGGCTGGAGGAGAGCTAAGTTGGGGAGCCCAGCCTGCAGGGCAGACAGCACCCTGCCTGGAGGGGGGTTGGCAGCAGGGATGGGGAATGACTGGAAGCACCAGGAGGGACATGGAGGAAAAGCTCTGGGAAGAAGCTGAGT
>NW_025368425.1:0-1118 GCF_016433145.1 Gracilinanus agilis | reverse complement strand
TAGAAAGAGAAACACCATTCAAAATCACCCTAGACAATATAAAATACTTAGGAATATACCTTCCAAAACAAACACAGCAATTATATGAAAACAACTACAAAATACTTTCCAAGCAAATAAAACTGGATCTAAACAATTGGAAAGCCATTGATTGCTCATGGGTAGGACGAGCTAACATAATAAAAATGACAATTCTACCCAAATTAATTTACCTATTTAGTGCCATACCTATCAAGCTACCAAAAAACTTCTTTACTGAATTAGAAAAAACTATAACAAATTTCATTTGGAATAACAAAAGATCAAGAATATCAAAGGAAATAATGAAAAAAAATGTGAAGGAAGGGGGCCTAGCAGTACCAGATATTAAACTATACTATAAAGCAGCAGTCATCAAAACAATATGGTACTGGCTAAGAGAGAGAGAGGAGGATCAATGGAATAGACTGGGGATAAATGGCATCAGCAAGACATTGTATGATAAACCCAAAGAGCCCAACTTTTGGGAGAGAAATCCACTATTTGACAAAAACTGCTGGGAAATTTGGAAAACAATATGGGAGAGATTAGGTCTAGATCAGCATCTCACACCCTACACCAAGATAAATTCACAATGGGTGAACAACTTGAATATAAAGAGGGAAACTATAAACATTTTAAGTGAACACAGAATAGTATACTTGTCAGATCTCTGGGAAAGGAAAGACTTTAAAACCAAGCAAGAGTTAGAGAAAATTACAAAATGTAAATTAAATGGTTTTGATTATATTAAACTAAAAAGTTTCTGTACAAACAAAAACAATGTAGTAAATAATCAGAAGGGAAACAACAAATTGGGAAAAAATCTTTATAACGAAAAACTCTGACAGGGGTCTAATCACTCAAATATACAAGGAGTTAAAGCAATTGTATAAAACATCAAGCCATTCCCCAATTGATAAATGGGCAAGAGACATGAATAGGCAATTTTCAGGTAAAGAAATCAAAAGTATCAATAAGCACATGAGAAAGTGTTCCAAATCTCTAATAATTAGAGAAATGCAAATCAAAACAACTCTGAGGTATCACCTCACACCTAGCAGATTGGCTAAAATGAAAGAAGGGGAGACTAATGAATG
>NW_025368424.1:0-1513 GCF_016433145.1 Gracilinanus agilis | reverse complement strand
ATATGAATGAATGGATTTTTGTTTAAGGCAGTGATTCCCAAAGTGGGCACCACTGCCCCCTGGTGGGTGCTGCAGTGATCCAGGGAGGCAGTGATGGCTACAGGTGCATTTATCTTTCCTATAAATTGCTATTAAAATTTAAAAAATATTAATTTCCAGGGGGCTAAGTAATATTTTTTCTGGAAAGGGGGCAATAGGCCAAAAAAGTTTGGGAACCACTGGTTTAAGGGCTATACGTGATATTCTCTCGGTTCCTTTGATTCTAGGAATGAATGAATAAATTGATGGACTCTTGGAGCTGACAGTCATAAAGTTATTCAATTCCTTCTTTTTATGAATGGGGAAACTAAGGTACAAAGGTTACAACAGAAATCAATAAAATAAACTATGGTATGTTTTGGTTTGCTTTCAGATTTCTTTAGTTCTTTCTTTGGAAGCCACTGGTATTTTTCATCATGTGTCCTTTGGGATCATCCTGGATTACTGTATTGCTGAGAATAACTAAGGCATTCACAGTTCTTCATCATATAGTATTGCTGTTATTGTGTACAATATTTTCCTGGTTCTGCTCACTTCACTTTGCATCAGTTCATGTCTTTCTAGATTTTTTTTGAATAATCTGGTCATCATTTCTTATAGCTCAATAGTATTCCATCACAATCATATACTGCAACTTGTTCAGTCATTCCCCAATTGATGAATGTCCCTTCAGTTTCCAATTCTTTGCTACCACAAAAAAGCTGCTATTATTGTATAAACAGGTCCTTTTCCCTTTTCAAATATTCTTAAATAATGTGAAACCATACTGAAGTAATGACACAGATGGATTATCTCACTCAGACAATCATTATTTTTGAAAAGTTAATATGGCTATGAATGAGAACTGAGACTTAGGAGACAGGCTAATCTGAGGTGGCTAGGAGGAAGAATGGAAGGAACTTTGAGTCAGGAAGATCTAGGTTCAAATTCTGCCCCCAAAACTTATTGACTATATTCATATTGGGCAGGTCACTTAACCTGTGTTAACCTTAGTTTCCTCATCTGTAAAATGGAGATAATAATAGCATCTACCTATGAAGATTGTTGTGAGGATCAAATGAGATGATATCTTAAGTGCTTTACAAGTCTTAAATTTCTAATATAATATCTAGATATTATGATTAATTTTGAGAAAAGGTGGATGAAGAGAGACTCAGCAATGATAAGAAGATACTTTTGGGCAATGAATGCAGTAAAAATGGTCCCACAGCATAGACTTTGGTTCTCTCAGTATTGTGCTGGTGTCAGCTCAAAACAGTTTGCTAGAGTCAATTGTTAAAATTTCCATATGAACATTTTGAGCATGGAAATTGGCAAATGTACAAATAAGGGCTTGATTTATTATTTTGTTGATTGTCTACCAGAATTAATTAAGTGATGGAGAAAATGATGCAGATTAAACTTTAAGGTATATTATGTTTATATATATATATATACACACACATATATATATATATATAATGTGTATATTATA
>NW_025368423.1:0-2641 GCF_016433145.1 Gracilinanus agilis | reverse complement strand
AGGGAGGGAGGGAGGGAGGAGAGAAAAAGAAAAAGAAACAAATAGTCACAAGAACAACTAGGACTCTCATATACTTGGAGACTCCAGTCTTTTCCGATTTAATAATCCTGATTTTTTAACCCAAGTTCAGGATTATGTTTACCATGATTAAATTTCCCTGTTAGCTGGAAACAACCATTTCAGTCCCATTAGCTTTTCTTCGTAAGTCATATTTTCAATCATCATGATGGTTGTTCTATTTTGCTAAATTAAATTATTGGCTTGAAATGCCTATTATACCTCCAAAACGTTACTAATCTATTCCCAGGTAGTAACTTCACACTGAAAGAATTTGGCTGAATAATCTCCAAAAACATATTAGACACTTCATGAAACATAATTTGTGTACTGGGACAACAGGAAAATAATACTTTATTTTTACAAAAAAAAGAAAAAGCCCAGTAGTAGAAGCAGATGAAGAAAATTAAATGCAGATATATTCCCACATTCTGTTCCAAGATCTATCATTCTGTAAATGAGATAAAGGATAAAGGCACAGAATAACTTGGTATAAATATCATCACTATACCATTTTTATTGTTGCATTTTGAACATCACAAATCATAAAATTTAGTTCTTTGAGAATTGACATTCATTACTCTACAGATGAGGAAACTGAGGCCCATGGGTGTAAATCAATTGATGAAACTTTTTTTAGCATCAGCTGATAGACTAAACCTTCTGTAGAGTGTCAGCCCATCACATCCCTTTAAGCATGAATTTACTTCATTCTATCTATATGTTACAGACTAGGTTAAATACTCAGATCAATAAAGCACTAGCCTTGAGAAGTATGGATGTCATGAACATTACCTCTAGGTCAGTTGGAAGCAGACTGATACAGCAAAAAGAACATTGACTCAAGTTAGAGACTCTTAGTTCAAATTCTGCCTGTAAGTTAATCTTCCTGGGCTTTGGTTTTCTCATATGAAAAAGGAGGAGGTAAACGAGATGGCCTCCCTTATCCCTTGAAGTTATAGCTCTCTGATATTAAATCAATCCTACAAGTAGTAATTAGTCTGTCCCTAATATGCCAGTAATGTGAGTTTTTTATCCCCATATTAAGCAGTCTTTTTTCCTTATTGACTGTGTTTCTTTTCTCTAAAATTCCAATCCAACAGTGACTCTCCATTTCCAGACTTTCTGAACGCTGAGCACAATTGAACCTCTATCCGTTTCTTAGTATGTCAACTCAACCTTGCCTGAATCATCAGTTTCAATTGTGGGCTATTTTGGACTTCAGCTAAGGATACTTCCCCAACTGATCATTTCATCTGAATCTGATAAGGATAATATAACTTCCTGGAAAGTGCACTGGATTTAATGTTAGAATTGTATTAAAGATTATAGACTTGGTATTGAGTCCCAGGTCTGTCTCCTATTAGTTGTGTGTGTGTGCATGAAGATCATTTAAACATCCTGAATCTCATGTTCATCATCTGCAAAATAGGGATAATTAGAGCTGTTCTATATACCTCAAATAGTTATAAGAAAAATACTGTGCAAAAAAAGTACTACATGAATATGTTATCTTTCTGGTTTGGTATCTATTTCTTCAGCATCCATATCTACATGCTTCTCCTTTGAATAGTCATTCCTTGGGCTGTACAACGACCAAGTGTTCCTTTGGGTATCATTTTTTCTAGCTGTTTGTTTGTCCCAGGATTGTGTTTCTTCCTTTATATCATATTTGTATATAAAACAAAATTTTGTAACCTAAATAATGATTGAAAATCATAATAAATTTTCTAGTTGAAGGAATTTCTTATAAATAGTCTTGTAAAGGAAACAATTCTGTTCTAACTTCTCTTGCAAACATAAATTTTCTTATATTGTGCTTACTTAAAGTGAGATATGAATATATAATGTTAAATGAATTTATTGCATTTCTAAGTAGCAGGGAATAAAGGAGTTTTTGTAGGACATACTATTTCTCTTTTTAGTCTGGGGAGCATACCAACTTCTCCAGTAACCAACTATGACTTTTAAAGGAGAAGATTGATAGAAAGGAAAAAGAGATTAGTCAAAAGGGCAAAAGTATATGAAGACCTAAGATAAATTCATAGAACTTCAATGGATGGGAAAGGTATTTTTTTCAATATGTATTCCCCTCTTTGTGAGGAAAATTAAAGATTTCGCTTGATAAAACCATTGCTCTAGTCTATAGACTGTCTTTGAAGTTAAGATTCAATTTGAGTAAAGTGCTACTGTGATTAAAAAAATAATAAATATCAAACTAAAAAGAGTAGGGGAAACTTACAAACATTTAAACAATCTTTTTCTTTTCTTCAGAATATTATACACAAAGTTAGACTAGTTCCCAAAGTAATGAGGCATTTCCTGATGCCCTTTCAATAGCTTAAAGAACATCTTCATAGAAAATGGTGTTATAGAATATAGCTTTTCTTAGCCATTATTATGTCTGCCAGATCTATATGAAGCTCAAGAATAGTACAAGGTAATTCTTTCAGAATTTAACTTCTTGTTATTATATACACCTGGAGGGAGGGGAGAGGGGAGAAGAGGAAAAAAGAAAGAGAGGGAGAGAGGGAGGGAGGGAGGGAGAGAGAGAGAGAGAGAGAGAGAGAGAGAGAGAGAGAGA
>NW_025368422.1:0-1191 GCF_016433145.1 Gracilinanus agilis | reverse complement strand
CCTCCCAGATGGTCAGTGCTGCCTGTTTGTCCCCAAATAGGCATCCCCAGCCTGAGGAGCACAAGCCCCAGATCCCCCTGGCTCCTCGGAGTGGCGAGGCTGGCGGCAGGGGGAGCAAAGGGCGCAGCGCTACAGCCTCCGCTGCTCCGGGGGCTGGAGGGGGTCTTTGTGCCACCTTTGATGCCCCAGGTTGGAAGAGTCTCCCTGCCTCCAGCTCATCAGAGGGACAAATTTTGAAAAAAGAAGAGGAGAGACAGAGAGACAGAGACAGAGACAGACAGAGAGAGACAGAGAGCCTATCCTCTCACAGCGATGGGCAGGCGCCATGTTCGAAGGCAAACAAGGGACAGAGGCCGTGAGGAAGGAGGAAATACATTACCTCGATGCCACGATGCTGAGACGCTTCTGCAGAAAAGGCCGGCCGCAGTTCAGACAAGAAGGGAGGAAGCGGAGTGAGAAAACCTGTGTATGGGACGCGTTTCTCTGTCTCCCAGGTCTGTGCTCGAGCCTCCATCCATGGAGGAATAACTGAAGGGTGGGAAGAAGCAGAGGCCAAGAGGAAATGCCATCCAAATAGCCCCGAGGCTCCGGCTCCCTCCCAGCAAGTTGGCAGAGATGAAGAAAAGCTGGGAAGGGTCAATATGGGGGGGGGGGGATCGTGGAAAGACAGGAGCAATGCCCAAAGGGCATTCACGAGGGGCACAAAGGCCTTCCCACCTCAGTAACCCCAAGAGTCATCAGTGGGCCACAGCCACCACCACCAGGGCACATCCACAGGGAGCACAACCGTTGGAATCCTGGCCTGGAGGATGGGGAAGGACCCCGAGCCACCACCAAAGGCTCGTTTCCTTTGACTAAGAAGGCGAGAAGGACAGAGACGGGCCGAAGTGGCCATCCCCAGGACGCCAACTTCCTCACAGCGGCAGCTTGGGGTGAGCAGAGAGCTGGGGGTGGCCGTGAGACCATCACGTTCAGTCTTTGCTGAGTGCTGCCGGGTCTTTCTGGGCTGAGGAGTGACACCCCAAGTCACGGGGCCCAGAGACTCCTTCTGGCTTGGCGTCGAGGGGCCTTTTCTCCTTGTCCATCTGTGCCCAGAATCACATTAGAGGGACGAGACCTGATGGCCAACCACCTTCAAAGTCTGGTAGGAGCCAAAGGGCCAAGCTAAAATCTGTTATACACACACACACA
>NW_025368421.1:0-1285 GCF_016433145.1 Gracilinanus agilis | reverse complement strand
ATATTCACCAAATAGCACAGCATCTAAATATTTAAAGGAAGCTAATTGAATTGCATGGAAGTAATAGTAAAATTATAACAGGGGAACCTCAACATAACCTATTCAGACCTTTATAAAGGTCTGACTAAAAGATAAACAAGAAATAAGTTAAGGATTTTAATGGAACTTTAGAAAAATTGGAAAGGACACAATTTTGGTGATTTCTAAACAGGAACAGAAAGTTTACACACTTCTTAGCCATCAATGGCACCTTACCCAAAACTGACCATATTGGGGATATAAAACTTCATCCCAAATGCAGAAAAGCAGAAAGACCAAAAGCAGAATTTATCATAATACAATATTCAACAAGTTCTTTGAATACAAAGAATTAAAAATTAATTGGACACAAAAAATGAGGGGCTAAAGAACAAATTATAGAAGCAAAAGAAAATTTAATCACAAAACTAGACAATATTGAGACAATATACCAAAACTTATGGAATGCAGTTAAAGTAGTCCTTAAAAGAAAATGTGTGAACAACTTTAGCAAAGTGGCAGGATACAAAATAAATGCACATAAATCATCAGCATTTCTATATATTTCCAACACATTAGAACAGCAAGAGGTAGAAAGAGAAATACCATTTAAAATCACCCTAGACAATATAAAATACTTGGGAATCAATCTAACAAAACAAACACAGCTATTATACGAAAACAACTACAAAACACTTTCCAAACAAATAAAACTGGACCTCAACAATTGGAAAGCCATTAACTGTTCATGGGTAGGACGAGCTAACATAACAAAAATGAACATACTACCCAAATTAATTTATCTACTTAGTGCCATACCTATCAAATTACCAAAAATCTTCTTTACTGAATTAGGAAAAACTATAACAAATTTCATTTGGAATAACAAAAGATCAAGAATATTAAAGGAAATAATGAAAAAAAATGTGAAGGAAGGGGGCCTAGCAGTACCAGATATCAAACTATACTATAAAGCAGCAGTCATTAAATCAATATGGTACTGGCTAAGAGATAGAAGGGAGGATCAGTGGAATAGACTCGGGGTTAATGATGTCAGCAAGACAGTGTATGATAAACCCAAAGAGCCCAACTTTTGGGACATGAATCCACTATTTGACAAAAACTGCTGGGAAATTTGGAAAACAATATGGGAGAGATTAGGTTTATATCAACATCTCACACCCTACACCAAGATAAATTCAGAATGGGTGAATGACTTGAATATAAAGAGGGAAACTATAAATAAGTTAAGTGAACACAGAATAGT
>NW_025368420.1:0-3684 GCF_016433145.1 Gracilinanus agilis | reverse complement strand
TACATATATAAAGATACATAGGCACAATCTAAAAAAATATATTTTTAGATTGTATTTTTTTTAGATTGTGCCTATGTAAAGATAATTTTTTTAGATCGTGCCTATGTATCTTTATATACACGTATGTATGTATATGTACCTTTACATAGGTACAATAAAAAAAATACAATCTAAAAATATATTTTTTAGACTTTGCCTATGTATCTTTATATACGTGTATGTGTCTATGTACCTTCATATAGGCACAATCTAAAAAAAAATACAATCTAAAAATATCTATATATATTTTAGACTTTGCCTATGTATCTTTATATACGTATATATGTCTATGTATCTTTACATAGGCACAATCTAAAAAATACAGTCTAAAAATATCTATATATATTTTAGATTGTGTTTATGTATCTTTATATATGTGTATGTGTATATGTACCTTTACATAGGCACAATCTAAAAGAAATACAACCTAAAATCTCTCTCTATATATTTTTTAGACTTTGCCTATGTATCTTTATATACGTATATATGTCTATGTATCTTTACATAGGCACAATCTAAAAAAATACAGTCTAAATATATCTATATATATTTTAGATTGTGTTTATGTATCTTTATATACGTGTATGTGTGTATGTACCTTTACATAGGCACAATCTAAAAGAAATACAACCTAAAATCTCTCTCTCTCTATTTTTTAGATTTTGCCTATGTATCTTTTTCCCTCTGAGAGATTTAATTTTCAGAATATAGCTTACATTTAGATGAATATAATCACAACCTCTTACATTATATGATTTAAATAATTAAGGCGAAACTTAATGTAAATTGCTATTAATTTGTCATAGATCTGTGCTTGAAAAGACAAGTGGTGATCTATTATCTTCGCTCTTTAAAGAGCGCAGCCTGGTTCGCTGATTTTCCCCTTCTCAATCAGGGGAGCCCTTCCACCCCTTGGACATCAAGCTGTGTCTCTGTATACATTTAGAATCTATTGGAAGTAGGACTCTTATGTGGCTGGAGATGGAAAGAGGCCATTTTCTGGTCACAGGAATTGCAGGCGATTGTGGAAATTCTGAGTAACTAGATGCATTTTCTAACAATAATGTTGGAGTCTGTCAATGAATCATACACTTAGACAAGTGGGTTCAGGGTATTTTCTGAAAAACAAAAAAACAACAACAACTGTTCAGTGGGTTTTAAAGCGCAGGCCAAGGAACGACTTGATTGAAAGAGTCCAAATGGACGGGCCACACCCGTAGGTAAGTGGGAAAATGTGGAATTGTGTAGCAAAGAAACCTCCAAATCAGTAAAACTTTTTTTTTTTTTTTGCAAATACCACTCGTGTTCACCTGAGAGGCCATACCACAGATTAGGATGGGTTGAGGGGATTATAAATGTGAGCGTGGCTTGGTAAAGAAGATAATATCTTGCTGGGGGTGGGAGGGAGCTGCTGAGTGGAAGTGGCAGTATTTCCACAAACACCCAAAAGGCTATCTCACGTGGCAGAGGGATTAGATGTGTTCTTCGTGGCCCCAAAGGGAAGATGTAGGAGCAGTGGGTGTGTGGGTGGGGTTCCAGTAGTAGATCTGGGCACCTTGTGAAGGACAAATGAGCTAATAATTAAAGCTGTCTCAAAGTGGAATGTCCTACCAGTCTGGGAAGTTTGGGGTTTGTCCTCATTGGGCAGGGGTGGGGTTCAAGCAAAGGCCAGGTGTCTGTCTAGTACGCTACAGGGCAGGGGATTTTAAACCTGGGTCCACTGAGCCTCAAGAACCCTTTGCATAGATTTCAGGGGATCTGTGGGTTTGGATGGGAAAAAATATCTATATTTTACTTACCTCTGACTAAATAACTCCTATTCCTTCCAAACAATTTGGAGAAGGGGTCCCTAGATTCAAAGGGGTCCAGGGCACAATAAAGGGCAAAGAACCCTAGCTTTAGATGGCATTCCGAGTCAGCGATGGGGCTGGACTCAGTAGCCTCCTGAGGTCCCTTCCAGATCTGTGATTCTGTGAACTAACATTTTTCATTATTTGAAATCTTCTCCAATTCCACCTCAAGAGACTGTGTTTGGTTGCTCTAGAAATTGATTCTTGTCTGTTTTCTCAAGCAGATTATAGCTCACAGGGAGTGACAGCAGAAGACAGACAAAGCCTAGTGTTTCCACACTCTCCCCCCCACCCCCCACCCCCGCCCCAATGTCAGAGCAGGAAGAGTCATTAGAAACACCCTGGGCTGAACCCCCTCTTTTACAGATGAGGAAATTGAGATGGAGAGGTGAAAAGCTTATTTGTGGTCACATAGCTAGGACCGAGCAGAGCTGGGACAAGGACCCAGATCTCCTGACCCCAAGTCCTGGGCTCCTTCCACTAAGCCACATTTTGACAAATCGAAGATGTTAGGCCAATGGGGCATGTATGTGAGCTCAGCTGGCGAACAGATGCAAATAGACTGATTTTTTTTTTAAATTTAATACTTAGAAGCACATTCTCTCTCTCAAATGGAAAATCAAAGCCATATAACAGTGTATTTCTTTTGAACTGTGATGCATAAAATCAAATACAATACTTATTTATTTATTGGATTTATAAAATATATAATTTGGAGTTAGCTTAGATGCTGTGGACACTTTGATATTTATACAATAAAAGGGAAAATCTATAGCTTATGGTCAGAATTCTGAAAATGGAAAGCATAAGTATTTGGAATTCTCCCTTCTGTCTTCAAAATAACCAGGGGGGGGGTACATTTTCACAGGTGTGCAGTTCCTACCGCAGTTAATAAAAAAATACAGAGAGCTACCATCCCTCCCAAACCCAATTGCTCATTTCCAAGCTAGCTTAACCAGAAACACAAATTTTCTTTCTGCTGCAATTCTGAGAATAATTTTGAGTATGGGAATTCCACATTGGTGGTGCACATGGGGAACAGATTTTAATCTGTTGCTGGTTTCAAAAATTACTCAGGCTTTAGGGATTGTGGGCGTAGTAAAGTATGGTCCCACTGTTGGCATAGGGGAGACATAATCTGGAGAGCCACATTTCTCAGGGATGCTAATTATTACAGCTGTTCTTAAAAGGAAAGGAGGAGCAAAAGCATCTTTTCTCATTAGAGTTTGGGTGGGCAGTGTCTGTAATCATTTGTTATTTCATTAGGCTGAAACCAGGTAGAGGAAGTGGGGGGACCCCAGAGAGATGGCAAATTCAACCTTTTCAACCCATTTTTTAAAGACTCCATTTTTTTCCCCAAGCTTCAGCTTTTTTTTTTCCACATGAAAACATTAGATATCTTTATCTATTAGAAGCGTTTAACATTAAAAAACAAAACAAAACAAAACATTTTCAACCACTATTTCATCACATCTATCACATCTACTTGAAGAAGAGTAGCAAAGAGACAAAGTTTTCAATCTTATCAGTTCCAAAAGAAATAAATAGCAAAATTGGACAAAAACTCTACAGCAGCATTTAACCATTTATATCCCTGAAACATTTCTGTAAGCTTTAGACACTTAAAAGTACTTCTATCTAGTTGGGTTTTTCTACGTCTAAGTCAATCAGAAACAGATCTGTATATCGTAGGTATGGCTACTCCCTTTACCTATGCAGATCGCTATCATTTGCTACCCCAGCCGGGGCAGCGGGTGACCCCCACGGCTGTGGTCTATCAGAACGGGGGGGGGGA
>NW_025368419.1:0-1058 GCF_016433145.1 Gracilinanus agilis | reverse complement strand
AGGAGTGGGGAGGTCAAAAAAAGGGTGGAGAGGAGAGGGGGGAGGGAATTCATTAGGCCTTAAAAAATAAAAAACAATGAATAATAAGTGAGGGGTAGAAAGGGAAGTAAATCAAGGGAGGGGACAAGGGGGACTGGCTTAAAGCAAACCACTGGTTTAAAAGGAAATACTGTAAGAAGAATGGGTAAAGCTAGGAGAGGATACCAAAATGTTGGGGAATACACAACTGATAATTACAACTCTGGATGTGAATGGGATGAAATTGCCCCAAAAATGGAAACAAATAGCAGAATGGATTAGAAACCAAAATCCTACCATATGTTGTCTACAAGAAACACATATGAGGCAGGTGGACATACAAAGGTTTAAAGGCAGGGGCTAGAGAAAAATCTTTTGGGCTTCAACTGAGAAAAAGAAGGCAGGAGTGGAGATCACGATTTCTGACAAAGCCAAAATGAAAATAGATATGATTAAAAGAGACAGAGAAGGTAATTATATCTTGATAACAGGCAATATAGACCATGAGGAAATAACAGTACCCAACATGTATGCACCAAATGGTATAACATCCAACTTCCTATAAAAGAAACTGGCAGAGCTCAAGAAGGAAACAGATAGTAAACCATACTAGTGGGAGATCTAAATATTTCTCTTTCATATCTAGATAGATCAAACCAAAAATTAAATAAGAAAGAGATAAGAGAGGTGAATGAAATCCTAGAAAAATTAGATTTAGTAGATATGTGGAGAAAAATAAATGGGGACAAAAAGGAATACACCTTCTTTTCAGCTGCACATGGCACATTCACAAAGATTGACTATGTAATAGGGCCTAGAAACATTGAAAACAAATTCAAAAGAGCAGAAATAATAAATGTCATCTTCTCAGATCATAATGCAAAAAAAATAATAATTAGTAAGGGCACCTGGACAGGCAAATCAAAAACTAATTGGAAATTAAATAATATTATTCTCCAAAACCAGTTAGTTAAAGAAGAAATCATAGAAACAATCAATAATTTCATTGAAGAGAATGACAATGATGAGACATCCTACCA